>NC_142809.1:50320258-50402477 GCF_049724085.1 Artemia sp. Qi Xiang Cuo | reverse complement strand
GGGGACTTGGAGGGTCATAATATCACCAACACCAAATATATTTGACTCTAGCAATGTCTCTTGTAAGCGTCAAATCTATTAAGTATCTGATGTAAGCACCCCATTCTTTAATTAGCCGTGAGGCATTATTCACCCTCGCAATAAATTTAAGCTTAGGCCTCTTCGCAAAAAATTCAAAACTCCAGTAAAAGAAATAATTAAGTACATCAGTGTTTCTAGCTCTAACATTAATCTCCCACCTTGTTATTGAACAAATCAGTTTTTTCCTCTAATAATCAACTTTAACAAAAAAACTGTTCTTTTCGAAGTCAAGTATCCTACTCTTATTAATTGTAAAGAAAACTAACTGTTGAGGAATCTAATTTGAAACTTGAATATATACAAAAAATAATTGACATCTAAAAAAGATACACCGGTTTTTCCAACACGGATCTAACCAAAAAAAAACTAGTATATTATGAAATAGAAATTAAGTTAATTGTGTCAGAAAAAACTTGAACCAGAATAGATTATAACCAACCTGTTTGATACGGGCACGTATGCACAGTATATACCTTCAAACAAATTTCCATATGATTTTTCAAATTACTATAGAAATGATACCTCTTTGCAAATGACCCTGGTAACCCAATTACTTGAAAACCTACCCGCTGCCTCAGGCGTAGGTTTGCGGGTAGGTTCTCAAGTAATTGGACGGTTACTACTATCATCATCTATGGTGATAACTTCAGTGATAAAATTCAATTTCTTTTTCCCTGGCTTGTGCTTTCAATTTTTATCAACGGAGTGTCCTGTAAGAAGAAGTTCAACATGATACAAATGTTCAAACAGTTCGAAGTATTTTGTACTTTAAGAAGGCTTAAAAAAAAATAGGATGGAAATATCTGGTTCCCTTGTATAGTCTATAGTGCAGGTTTAAAGAGGCGCATTTGTCTTGTGAAACCACACAAAATCAGAAAAAAATGTTAAATGTTCCTTCATTGCCTATGCAATAAGACTAAAAATGAAGAATTTATACACAGTTTCAACTGGTTACAGCTAAATTTGTAAAAGGCAATCCATTTTCTTGCAAAAACACACAAAATTTAGAAAAAAAATGTTAAATTTTCCGTCATTACCTACACAATAGGACTAAAAATGAAGAATTTGTACACAGTTTCAACTAGCTATGACTAAATTTGTTAAAGACGAGTTATTTTCTTGCGAAATAGGCAGTAGGAAAAAAATGAAGAATTTATACACAGTTTCAACTGGACATGGCTAACTAGGCGTAGAAATATGGCTAAAGGAGCACTACAAAGGTATAAAATTCAACTAAGTATTCCATTCCCCACTATAATAGACAATAGCTTTCACACTCGAGATATAAACACGACCTCCATTACCCTCTTTATAAAAATGTATATAAAGCTTTTAAAAAATATACTATTATTCATCTAAAGAGTGCATAAATAGGTTCCTAGGACAGGTCTCATCATTGAAATATGTTAATAATAATAATAATAATAAACAACATAGTGACCTTCCGAGAACCAGGTTTCAGGAAATTACGTAGTTTAATTCTAGTTACTTAACACACTCAAATTTCTCTTAGAAGTAATAGGTATTTTCTCAATAGTAAAAAGTTTTTTTCTAAAAGCACCAACCTTTGCGTCAATGATAATAAATTTCTCTTAAAAGTAACAATTTTTCATCAATGATAACTAGTTATCAGTTAGAAATAACAATTTTTCTGTCAAAGATACCAAATTTTTCTTAGAGGCAACAATTTTTTCGTTATGACAACACGGTTTCTGTCAGAAGTAGCAAGTTTTCCTTAACACTAACAAATTTTCTATTCGAAGTATCAACATTTTCCATTAATACTAACAAACTTTTACTTAACACACTCAAATTTCTCTTAGAAGTAACAGGTATTTTCTTAACAGTAACAAATTTCTTCTAATAGTACCAAGTTTTCCGTCAAAGATAACAAAAAAACAAAAAAAAAATTGCATCCTGTGCAGTACCCAAGTCATCTTTCTGGTATTTCCGACCATTTACGAAGAAGAAGGCTTTTTTGTTCAGCATAGTTGAAAGGCCCAATAACTATGTCTTTGGAGATAAAATGACACCCTACAGCCCCCCCCCTGGGGAAAGGTTATAAAATTTACTTCAGAAGAAGCAAAATTCAGTCTTTTATTCTTCAACCTGTGCAGTGCAGAGTTACCAGCCTTTTTTGTGTTCAGCATAGTTGAAAGGTCTAATATACATGTCTTTGGAGATAAAAATAGCACCCTACAGTCCCCTGAGGAAAGGTTATAAAATTTATCCTAAGCGAAAACTTTTTTAATTAGAATATTTTAATCATTAATCATTAGAATACCAAGGACAGTGAGTATGAAACCTATTTGTTTTATTTGGTTAAGCGAATACTTCATTAATAATTTTCTCCCAATTTTCTTGAATTTATGGGTACTTTTTATTCGAATTATCAAGCAAATTTTTTTTGTTACCCCCCCCCCCCTGTCCTAAAAATATCATGACACATGACTGCAAACGTGTTTGACAAAAGAAACAAAAATCAGTCTTTCATTCTTCAACCTGCACAGTGCAGGGTTACCAACTTTTTTTTTGTTCAGCATAGTTGAAAAGTCCAATAACTATGTCTTTGGAGATAAAATAGCACCCTACAACCCCCTGGGAAAGGTTATAACATTTACACTAAGCGAAAACTTATTTAAAAATTCATTAAAATAACAAGGACAGTGAGTATGAAACCTGTTTGTTTTAATTGGTTAAGCGAATACTTCGTTAATAAAAAAAATTCAATTTTTGAGGAAAAGAGTTATGTATAGATATTCAATTTTTGGTGAGTGCGGGCACCAGACTCGAAAAACAAAGAAACTTGGGAGGAAAACCAGCAAAAAAAGGTCAAAAACATGTGAAATCAAACAGAAATAAATATATAGCTTTCATTTGAAGGTGCAGTTATTGGTTTTCACGGTTCAACGTGGCCAAAACCTTAAAACACAAAACTTTTTTACATCCTGTACAGTCCCCAAGTCATTTTTCTGGTATTTTCAACCATTTACGAAGAAGTAGGCTTTTTTGTTCAGCATAGTTGAAAGGTCTAATAACTATCTCTTTGGAGATAAAATGACACCCTACAGCCCCCAGGGGAAAGGTTATAAAATTTGCCCTAAGCGAAAACACATTTAATATTTCATTAGAAAACCAAGGACTGTGAGTATGAAACATGTGTAAGGTAAAGCGGACACTTCGTTAATAAAAAAAAAACGTATCATTCCTAAAAGTATTTTTGCTATATAAACGTTCACTTCAGCAACAAGTAACTAACTCATATCATATCTAAAAGTATTTTCGCTTTTATAAGCATTCACTTCAGCAACAAGTAATTAACTGATTTTGTATAGACTAAACGAATACTAGTATTATACTTTGACAACTGAATAACAAATTATATCACATCAAATAGAAAAGTAATATGTGCTTGTAACATCACGTTTGACAAAGGATAACACCCCCCTTCAATTATTACATCAAGAGCTACAATTCTAAATCCAACCATATCTAAAAGTATTTCCGGTTTATAACCATTCACTTCAACAACAAGTAATTAACAGATTGTGATATGTGCATGTCACATCACGTTTGACATAAGGGTAACACCCCTCCCCCTTCAAACCATTACATCAAGAGCTACAATTCTAAAACATAGCACGTCTAAAAGTATTTCCGCTTATAACCAGTCACTTCAACAACAAGTAATTAACTGATTTTGCGTAGACTAAATGAATATTCGTAGATGAATATTCGTATACTGAAAAGTATACGGTTTTTTTAATAAAAACGAAAAGTATACAAAAGTATAAGTTTTTTCGTCACCCCCGTATACGGGGGTAACCAAAAAAAAAAATTGCTTGATAATTCGAATAAAAAGTACCCATAAATTCAAGAAAATAGGGATTTTGGAATGGGCGTTCCAGATTGTCAGTGTCATCCAGGATAAACACAACCGTACAGGTTCTACTTCCTGCTTTTTTTGGAAAAGGGGGGGGGGGTTAAGAATGGGTGGATATTTTGATGTCAGGATTTTATATTCAATTAAATATGTCTCTTGTGGTCTAAACAAAAAAGCAGGTTTGAACAAACCAGGTGGCTATTTTCATCTAAGTTCTATGTCCACTGGGTCTTTCCCCCATCTCGACACTGAATATCTACATATACGTCTTTTCCTAAAAAAAAATTAATTTATGTTTTAATATTAATGAAGTATTCGCTTAACCAATTAAAACAAATAGGTTTCATACTCAGTGTTCTTGGTATTCTACTCAATTATTAAAAAAGTTTTCGCTTAGGATAAATTTTTATAACTTTTCCCCAGGGGACTGTAGGGTGCTATTTTTATCTTCAAAGACATGGTTATTGGACCTTTCAACTATGCTGAACAAAAAAAAGTTGGTAACTCTGCACTGCGCAGGTTTGAGAATAAAAGACTGATTTTTGCTTCTTTTGATGTAAATTTTTTAACCTTTCCCCAGGGGGGGTTGGCTGTAGGGTGTCATTTTATCTCCAAAGACATAGTAATTGGGCCTTTCAACTAGGCTGAACAAAAAAGCCTACTTCTTCGTAAATGGTTGGAAATACCAGAAAGATGACTTGGGTACTGCACAGGATGCAAAAAGTTTTTTGTTTTTTGTCATCTTTGACGGAAAACTTGGTAATCGAATAAACATGTATCCATAATAAATTTAGTTAATCAGATTGCTGAATTGGAAAACGTACGTGTGCACGAATATCCGGTATTTGATTGTATTTCGATTATTGTCACGCATAAAAAATGTTCTGACATATATTTGATGTGAGACAAATCACATAATTGCAGTTTATATGTTGTTCTATTTCGTCATATAAGAAAAAACGTGCCATATTTAATGCAGCACGTGCTACACTGCAACACATGATGAAATAGTGCTAAAATAGCACTTTCTTGCTACAGGTTGCGACCCTGCCTGTGCCACTATACTTCTGCTAGATGTAACCGGATCTATTCCTTCAAACGTCCTGGCCAGGGTTGCCAACTTTCACTTTTTTTTCACGTGAGTAACAGGGAAAGTCCTATTTTTGGGAATTTTTACTAACATCATTCTTTTTTCACTTTTTTAAAACAATGATGTAAGAGAAAAGTTCGAACAGATTCAAAACTTCACATCAAATTACGTACGTCAAGGGAGTAATTTCGTCAAAATTTGGTGAAAGGGAAGGGGCGAAGTTGGAACCAATTTTCCCAAGTCAATTGAAAATAACCAAGTCTAAGATGAAAAATGATTCATATAGTAATTTGTACCATAGAGGCAAAAGTATACTAAAGAAAACTGATGTGTTTCAGTAGATGGTAGAATTGTGGAGGCTAATTTAGTTTTGACGAGATTTTTGAAGGCGCTAATTTTCGGGGGGGGGGATCAAAGTGGTTTCTGGAGGAGCCACCCCCAACTCCATTGTAAAATACGCCCCTGATCACATCCAATCATGCAATTGCTCGAACGCACTTCTCTCTATAATTTGTTCTTGCTACAGTTGTTTCTTCACTGTTTTAATTTCAGAAGAAGAAGATCGGATTATCAACCTCGATGCACCAGCTAGTCACATAAGTAGAAAGGGAGGTACCAGCGCGACGAGAACACCGTGCTGCCATCTACAATTTAGTTTAACGTTGACAGTACATAATTTATGGTTTTTGTCACTGAGAATGAAAAAACAGGATTTTTCTCACTTGAAAAAACAGGATTTTTCTCGCTTTTATGGATGCTTCATGGACGGTTATAAGTGGAAGTCTATTTATTTGATGTTCTTCATGGGTCTCAACATTAATTTATGTATTTATTTTGGTGTTTCTCAGTGAAAACGGAAAAACTGTATTTTTCTCACTTTGAAGTACTTTAAAGAATAATGGTCTCCGGGTGAAGTCTATTAATGTCATTGGAGTTAGTCCAGGAGAATTGTTTCCGGGCGAAGTTTATTAATCTCTTTGGTGTTCGTCCAGGAAAATTGTTTCCGGGAGAAGTTTTTTATTTTCTGATGGACGAAGTCAAGGTTGATTGATTTGTCACAAAAGGGGATATAATTTGTTGTTTCTAAAGGGAATTATTGGTTCACGAAATGGGGAATGAATTTGTTGTTTCTAAGGGGAATTATTGATTCACGAAAGGGGAATTAATTTGATGTTTCTAAGGAGAATTATTGATTCACGAAAGGGGAATTAATTTGTTGTTTCTAAGGGCAATTATTGATTCAAGAAAGGGGAATTAATTTATTGTTTCTAAGGGGAATTATTGATTCACGAAAGGGGAATTAATTTATTGTTTCTAAGGGGAATTATTGATTCAAGAAAGGAGAATTAATTTGTTGTTTCTAAGGGTAATTATTGATTCAAGAAAGGGGAACTAATTTGTTGTTTCTAAGGGGAATTATTGATTCACGAAAGACGAATTAATTTGTTCTTTCTAAGGGGAAGGTGGGGAAGAGATATATTTATCTAGGATTCGAGAGGGAAAATGGATTTCCGAGAAATTGATTACGTAACCTAACCTAACCTCATGAGCACGTGACGGAACTCCATATATGGGCATTGAATCCCTCGAGGGGAGAGGATTTCCGAGAAATTTATTGCCTAAACGAAAGGAGAGAATTCCAGAGAAATTGATTATATAATCGGTAGAACCCTATCAGGAGCTCGTGACGGGAATTCATTTATGGGCATAGAATGACGTAATCGACTAGGACAAAGGGATTTCTGAGAAATTGATTACATGACTACATAATCGGTAGAAATCTATGAGGAGGTCATGACGGAAGTCCATATATGGGCATAGAAGGACGTAATCGACTAGAACAGTTGGAATATTTCAGTAGTGTTTTGTCATGGTTTACTATTTCACAGTTACATTCTCTTGATTTTTAAAAGTTCATTTTCGATTTCTTTCATTGAAATGCAAGAGTTGGAATATTTCAGTAGTGTTATGTCGTGGTTTACCTTGTCACAGTTACATTCTCTTGATTTCTTAAAGTTCATTTTCGATTTCTTTCATTGAAATGCAAGAGTTGGAATATTTCAGTAGTGTTTTGTCGTGTTTTCCCTTGTCACAGTTACATTTTCTTGATTTTTCAGTGTTAGTTTTTAATTTCCTTTGTTGAAATGCAAGATCTACATTATTTCAATAGTGTAGTGTCGTGGTTTACGATATCAAAGTTACATTCTCTCAATTTTTCAAAGTTCATTTTGAATTTCTTTCATTGAAATGCAAGAGTTGGTTTATTTCAGTAGTGGTTTGTCGTGGTTTACCATTTCACAGTTACATTCTATTGATTTTTAAAAGTTCATTTTGGATTTCTTTCGTTGAAATGCAAGAGTTGGAATATTTCAGTAGTGTTATGTCGTGGTTTACTTTGTCACAATTACATTCTCTTGTTTTTTCAAAGTTCATTTTGAATTTCTTTCATTGAAATGCAAGAGTTGGAATATTTCAATAGTGTTATGTCGTGGTTTAATTTGTCACAGTTACATTCTCTTGATTTTTCAAACTTCATTTTGGTTTTCTTTCGTTTAAATGCAAGAGTTGGAATATTTCAGTAGTTTTTTTTGTGGTTTACCTTGTCACAGTTACATTCTCTTAATTTTTCAAATTTCATTTTGAATCTCTTCCGTTGAAATGCAAGAGTTGGAATATTTTAGTAGTGTTTTGTTGTGGTTTACCTTGTCACAGTTACATTCTCTTGATTTTTCAAAGTTCATTTTGAATTTCTTTCTTGAAAATGCAAGAGTTTAATTATTTCATTAGTGTTTTGTTGTGGTTTACCTTGTCAAAGTTACATTTTCTTGATTTTTCAAAGTTCATTTTTGATTTCTTTCGTTGAAATGCAAGAGTTGGAATATTTCAGTAGTATTTTTTCATTGTTTACCTTAACACAGTTACATTCTCTTGATTTTTCAAATTTCATTTTGAATTTCTTTCGATGAAATGCAAGAGTTGGAATATTTCAATAGTGTTTTGTCGTGGTTTACCTAGTCACAGTTACATTCTCTTGATTTTTCAAAGTTCATTTTGTATTTCTTTCGTTGAAATGCAAGAGTTGAATTATTTCAGTAGTGTTTTGTTGTGATTTACCTTATCACATTTACTTTTTATTGATTTTTAAAAGTTCATTTTGATTTTTTTTCGTTGAAATGCAAGACTTGGATTATATCAGTAGTGTTTGGTTGTTGTTTGCCTTGTCAAACCTAAATTCTCTTAATTTCTTAACGTCTATTCTGAATTTCTTTCGTTGAAATGCAAGAGTTGCATTATTTCAGTAGTGTTGTATCGTGGCTTACCATGTCAGGGTTACAATTTTCTAATGTTTCAAGGTTCATCTCGGATGTTACACGTTAAAATGCGAGAGTTGGATTGTTTCTTTAGTGTTTTGACATGCATTACCTTGTCACTGTTCAAAGTTCGTGATTTTTCAAAGTTTATTTTGAATTTCTTTAAATGAGAAACGAGAGTTGAAATATTTCAGAAATGTTTTGTAGTGCTTTACCATGTCACAGTTACATTTTCTTGATTTTTCAAAGTTTATTTTGAATTTCTTTCGTTGAAATGCAAGAGTTTGAATATTTCAGTAGTGTTTTGTTGCAGTTTACCTTGTTACAGTTACATTCTCTTAATTTTTCAAAGTTCATTTTGGATTTCTTTCATTGAAATGCAAGAGTTGGAATATTTCATTAGTGTTCTGTCGTGGTTTAACTTGTCACAGTTACATTCTCTTAATTTTTCAAAAATTATTTTGGATTTCTTTCGATGAAAAGCAAGAGTTGGAATATTTCAATAGTGTTTTGTCATGGTTTACCTAGTCACAGTTACATTCTCTTGATTTTTCAAAGTCCATTTCGAATTTCTTTCGTTGAAATGCAAGAGTTGAATTATTTCAGTAATGTTTTGTTGTGGTTTACCTTATCACAGTTACATTTTCTTGATTTTTCAAAGTTCATTTTGGATTTCTTTCGTTGAAATGCAAGAGTTGGAATATTTCAGTAGTGTTTTGTCATGGTTTACCTTGTCACAGTTACATTCTGTTGATTTTTCAAAGTTCATTTTGAATTTTTTTCGTTGAATTGCAAGAGTTGGAATATTTCAGTAGTGTTTTGTTGTAGTTTACCTTGTTACAGTTACATTCTCTTAATTTTTCAAAGTTCATTTTGGATTTCTTTCATTGAAATGCAAGAGTTGGAATATTTCAGTAGTGTTTTGTCATGGTTTATCTTGTCACAGTTACATTCTCTTTAATTTTCAAAGTTCATTTGGAATTTATTTCACTGAAATGCAAGAGTTGGAATATATCAGGAGTGTTTTGTTGTGCTTTACCTTGTCACCAATACATTCGCTTAATTTTTCAAAGTTCATTTTGAATTTTTTACGTTGAAATGAATGAGTTGGGGTATTTAAGCATTGTTTTGTCATGGTTTAACGTGTCACAGTTACATTATCTTAATTTTTCAAAGTTCATTTGGAATTTCTTTCCTTTAAATGCAAGAGTTGGAATATTTAATTAGTGTTTTGTCATTGATTACCTTTTAACAGTTAAATTATCTTGATTTTTCAAAGCTTCTTTTTTATTTCATTCCTTGAAATGCAAGAGTTGGAATATTTCAGTAGTGTTTTGTCGTGGTTTACCTTGTCACAGTTACATTCTCTTGATTTTTCAAAGATCCTTTTGAATTTCTTTCGTTGAATTGCAAGAGTTGTAAAATTTAAGTAGTGTCTCGTCATGATTTGCCGTGTCGACCTCTACATTTTCTTCATTTTTCAAAGTTCATTTTGAATTTCTTTCATTGAAATGCAAGAGTTGGGATATTTCAATATTGTTTTGTCGTCGTTTACAATGTCAGATATACATTCGCTTGATATTTCAAAGTTCATTTTGAATTTCTTTCGTTGAAATGCAAGAGTTGGAATATTTCAGTAGTGTGTTGTTGCAGTTTACCATGTCACGCTTACATTCTCTTAATTTTCAAAGTTTATTTCGTATTTCTTTCGTTGATATACAAGAATTAGAATATTTCAATAGTGTTTTGTCATGGTTTACCTAGTCACAGTTACATTCTCTTAATTTTTTAAAGTTCATTTTGGATATCTTTCTTTGAAATGCAGGAGTTGTAATATTTCAGTAATGTTTTGTTGTGGTTTACCTTATCACATTTACTTTTTCTTGATTTTTCAAAGTTCATTTTGAATTTCTTTCGTTGAAATGCAAGAGTTGGAATATTTCAATAGTGTTTTGTCGTGGTTTACCTTGTCAAAGTTACATTCTCTCGATTCTTCAAAGTTCATTTCGAATTTCTTTCATTGATATGCAAGAGTTGGAATATTTCAGTAGTGTTTTGTTGTGGTTTACCTTAGCACAGTTACATTCTCTTAATTTTTCAAAGTTCATTTTGAATTTCTTTCGTTGAAATGCAAGAGTTGGATTATTTCAGTATTGTTTTGTCGTGGTTTACCTTGTCACAGTTACATTCTCTTGATTTTTCAAAGTTTATTTTTTATTTTTTTCGTTGAAATGCAAGAGTTGGAATATTTCAGTAGTGTTTTGTCGTGGTTTACCTTCTCACAGTTACATTCTCTTGATTTTTCAAAGTTCATTTTGGATTTCTTTCGTTGAAATGCAAGAGTTGGAATATTTCAGTAGTGTTTTGTCGTGGTTTACCGTATCACAGTTACATTCTCTTGATTTTTTCGAAGTTCATTTTAGGTTTCTTTAGATGAAATGCACGAGTTGGAATATTTCAGTAGTGTTTTACCGTGGTTTACTTTGTCACAGTTACATTCTCTTAATTTTTCAAAGTTCATTTTGGATTTTTTACGTTGAAATGCAAGAGTTGGAATATTTCAGTAGTGTTTTGGCATGGTTTACCTTGTCACAGTTACATTATCTTAATTTTTCAAAGTTCATTTTGTATTTCTTTCCTTGAAATGCAAGAGTTGGAATATTTCAGTAGTGTTTTGTCGTGGTTTACCTTGTTGCAGTTACATTTTCTTGATTTTTAAGTTCATTTTGAATTTCTTTAGTTGAAATGCAAGAGTTGGAATATTTCAGTAGTGTTTTGTCGTGGTTTAGCTTGTTACAGTTACATTCTCTTGATTTTTCAAAGTTCATTTTGAATTTCTTTCGTTGAAATGCAAGAGTTGGAATATTTCAGTAGTGTGTTGTTGCAGTTTACCTTGTCACAGTTAAATTCTCTTTATTTTTCAAAGTTCATTTTGGATTTCTTTCGATGAAATGCAAGAGTTGGAATATTTCAATAGTGTTTTGTCGTGGTTTACCTAGTCACAGTTACATTCTCTTGATTTTTCAAAGTTCATTTTGGTTTTTCTGTCGTTGAAATGCAAGAGTTGAATTATTTCAGTAATGTTTTGTTGTGGTTTACCTTATCAGAGTTACATTTTCTTGATTTTTCAAAAGTTCATTTTGAATTTTTTTCATTGAAATGCAAGAGTTGGAATATTTCAGTAGTGTTTTGTCGTGGTTTACCTTGTCACAGTTACATTCTCTTGATTTTTCAAAGTTCATTTTGAATTCATTTCGTTGAAATGCAAGAGTTGGAATATTTCAGTAGTGTTTTGTTGTGGTTTACCATGTCACACTTACATTCTCTTAATTTTTCAAAGATTATTTTGGATTTCTTTCATTGTAATGCAAGAATTGTAATATTCAGTAGTGTTTTGCCTTGGTTTACCCTGTGACAGTTAAACTCCCTTCATTTTCCAAATTTCATTTTGAATTTATTTCACTGAAATGCAAGAGTTGGAATATTTCAGTAGAGTTTTGCTGTGGTTTACCTTGTCACCGTTAAATTCTCTTGATTTTTTAATGTTCATTTCGAATTTATTTAATTGAAATGCAAGAGTTGGATAATATTTCAGTAGTGTTTGGTCGTGGTTTACCTTGTCACAGTTACATTCTCTTGATTTTTCAAAGGTCATTTGAATTTCTTTCATTGAAATGCAAGAGTTGGATTATTTCAGTAGTGTTTTGTAGTGCTTTACCTTGTCACAGTTACATTCTCTTAATTTTTCAAAGTTCATTTTTAATTTTTTTGGTTGAAATGCAAGAGTTGGAATATTTCAGTAATGTTTTGTCGTGGTTTACCTTCTCAAAGTTACATTCTCTTGATTTTTCAAAGTTCATTTTGTATTTCTTTCTTAGAAATGCAAGAGTTGGAATATTTCAGTAGTGTTTTGTCGTGATTTACCTTGTCACAGTTACATTCTCTTGATTTTTCAAAGTTCATTTTGGATTTCTTTCGTGAAATGCAAGAGTTGGAATATTTCAGTAGTGTTTTACCGTGGTTTAGTTTGTCACAGTTACATTCTCTTAAATTTTCAAAGTTCATTTTGGATTTCTTTCGTTGAAATGCAAGAGGTCGAATATTTCAGTAGTGTTTTGGCATGGTTTACCTTGTCACAGTTACATTCTCTTAATTTTTCAAAGTTCATTTTGAATTTCATTCGTTGAAATGCAAGAGTTGGAATATTTCAGTAGTTTTTTGTTGTGGTTGAGCTTGTCACAGTTACATTCTCTTGATTTTTCAAAGCTTCTTTTGTATTTCTCTCCTTGAAATTCACGAGTAAAAATAGTTAAGTAGCGTTTTTTTGTGGTTTACATTGTCACTGTTACATGCTCTTGATTTTTCAAAGTCCCTTTACAATTTCTTTCGTGAAATGCAAGAGTTGGAATATTTCAGTAGTGTTTTGTCGTGGTTTACCTTGTCACAGTTACATTCTCTTAATTTTTCTAAGTTCATTTTGAATTTCTTTAGTTGAAATGCTAGAGTTGGCATATTTCAGTAGTGTTTTGTCGTGGTTTAATTTGTCAAAGTTACATTCTATTGATTTTTCAAAATTTATTTTGGATTTCTTTCGTTGAAATGTGTTTTGTTGTGCTTTACCTTGACACAGTTACATTCTCTTAATTTTTCAAAGTTCATTTTGAATTTCTTTCGTTAAAATGCGAGAGATGGAATATTTCGGTAGTATTTTTTTTGTGGTTTACCTTGTCACACTTACATTCTCTTAATTTTTGAAAGTTCATTTTGAACTTTTGAACCTTGTCACAGTTACATTCTCTTAATTTTTAAAAGTTAAGTTTTAATTTTTTTCGTTGAAATGCAAGAGTTGGAATATTTCAGTAATGTTTTGTCGTGGTTTACCTTGTCACAGTTACATTCTCTCGATTTTTCATAGTTCATTTTGGATTTCTTTCGTTGAAATGCAAGAGTTGGAATATTTCAGTAGTGTTTTGTTGTGGTTTAACTTGTCACAATTACATTCTATTGATTTTTCAAAGTTAATTTTGGATTTAATTCGATGAAATGCAAGAGTTGGAATATTTCAGTGGTGTTTTGCCGTGGTTTACTTTGTCACAGTTACATTCTATTAATTTTTCAAAGTTCATTTTGGATTTCTTTCGTTGAAATTTAAGAGTTGGAATATTTCAGTAGTGTTTTGTCATGGTTTACCTTGTCACAGATACATTCTATTAAATTTTCAAAGTGCATTTTTAATTTCTTTCGTTTAAATGGAAGATTCGGAATATTTCAGTAGTGTTTTGTTGTGGTTTAACTTGTCAAAGCTACATTTTCTTTATTTTTCAAAGTTCATTTTAATTTCGTTCAATGTAATTCAATAGTTTGATTATTTAAGTAGTGTTTTGTTGTGCTTTACATTGTCACAGATACATTCTCTTTATTTTTCAAAGTTCATTTCGGATTTATTTCATTGAAATGTAAGAGTTGGAATATTTCAGTAGTGTTTTGTCGTGGTTTACCTTGTCACAGTTACATTCTCTTGATTTTTCAAAGGTCATTTGTATTTGTTTCATTGAAATGCAAGAGTTGGATTATTTCAGTAGTGTTTTGTAGTGCTTTACCTTGTCACAGTTACATTCTCTTAATTTTTCAAAGTTCATTTTTAATTTTTTTTCTTTGAAATGCAAGAGTTGGAATATTTCAGTAGTGTTTTGTCGTGGTTTACCTTGTCACAGTTACATTCTCTTGATTTTTCAAAGTTCATTTTGGGTCTCTTTCGTTAAAATGAAAGAGGTGGAATATTTCAGTAGTGTTTTATCGTGGTTTACCTTGTCACAGTTAAGTTCTCTTGATGTTTCAAAGTCCATTTTGAATTTCTATCGTTGAAATGCAAGAGTTGGAATATTTCAGTAGTGTTTTGCCGTGGTTTAAGTCACAGTTACATTCTCTTAATTTTTCAAAGTTCATTTTGGATTTTTTTAATTGAAATGCAAGAGTTAGAATATTTCAGTAATGTTCTGGCATTGTTTACCTTGTCACAGTTACATTCTCTTAATTTTTCAAAGTTCATTTTGAATTTCATTCATTGAAATGCAAGAGTTGGAATATTTCAGTAGTGTTTTGTCGTGGTTTACCTTGTCACAGTTACATTCTCTTGATTTTTCAAAGTTCATTTGAATTTCTGTCATTGAAATGCAAGAGTTGGATTATTTCAGTAGTGTTTTGTAGTGCTTTACCTTGTCACAGTTACATTCTCTTAATTTTTCAAAGTTCATTTTTAATTTTTTTCGTTGAAATGCAAGAGTTGGAATATTTCAGTAGTGTTTTGTCGTGGTTTACCGTCCCAAAGTTACATTCTCATGATTTTTCAAAGTTTATTTTGGATTTCTTTCATTGAAATGCAAGAGTTGGAATATTTCAGTAGTGTTTTATCGTGGTTTACCTTGTCACAATTACATTCTCTTGATTTTTCAAAGTTTATTTTGTATTTCTTTCGATGAAATGCAAGAGTTGGAATATTTCAGTAGTGTTTTGCCGTGGTTCACTTTGTCACAGTTACATTCTCTTAATTTTTCAAAGTTCATTTTGGATTTTTTTCGTTGAAATGCAAGAGTTGGAATATTTCAGTAGTGTTTTGTCATGGTTTACCTTGTCACAGTTACATTCTCTTGATTTTTAAAAGTTCATTTTGAATTTCATTCGTTGAAATGAAAGACTTTGAATATTTCAGTAGTATTTATTTGTTGTATATTTTTTCACAGTTACATTCTCTTGATTTTTCAAAGTTAATTCTATATTTCTTTTGTGAGATATAAGAGTTTGGGTATTTCAGTAGTGATATGACGGGGTCTGTCTTTTCACAGTTACATTTTATTAAGTTTTAAATGTTTTTTTTTGACTTCTTTAGTTGAAATTCAAGAATTAAAATATTTCAGTAGTGTTTTGTCGTGGTTTACTCTGTCACAGTTACATTCTCTTGATTTTTCAAAGTTCATTGTGGATTTCTTTCGTTGAAATGTGTTTTGTTGTGCTTTACCTTGACACAGTTACATTCTCATAATTTTTCAAAGTTCATTTTGAATTTCTTTCGTTGAAATGCGAGAGATGGAATATTTCAGTTGTGTTTTTTTTTGTGGTTTACCTTGTCACACTTACATTCTCTTAATTTTTCAAAGTTCATTTTGAATTTCTTTCGTTGAAATGCGAGAGTTGGAATATTTCAGTAGTGTTTTGTTGTGGTTTACCTTGTAAAAGTTACATTTTTCTTGATTTTTAAAAGTTCATTTTGAATTTCTTTCGTTGAAATGAAAGATTTGGAATATTTCAGTAGTGTTTTGTCATTGTTTACCTTAACACAGTTACACTCTCTTTATTTTTCAAAGTTAATTTTAAATTTATTTCGTTGAAATGCTAGAGTTGTAATATTTATTTATTATTTGTTTCTTGTTTAACAAGTAACAGTTTAATTTTCTTGATTTTTAAAAGTTAATTTTGTATTTCTTTAGTTTAGTTGAAAGAGTTGTAATTTTTGAGTAGTTTTTGGTCGTTTTTTAACTTGTAATAGTTACATTATATTAATTTATATAATTTAATTTTGAATTTCTTTAATTGAAATGCAAGAGTTGAATTATTTCAGTAGTGTTTTGTTGTGGTTTACCTTGTCAAAGTTACATTTTCTTGATTTTTCAAAGTTAATTTTGAATTTCTTTCGTTGAAATGCAAGAGTTGGAATATTTCAGTAGTGTTTTGTCATTGTTTACCTTAACACAGTTACACTCTCTTGATTTTTCAAAGTTAATTTTTAATTTCTATCGTTGAAATGCAAGAGTTGGAATATTTCAGTAGTGTTTTGTCTTGGTTTACCTTGTCACAGTTACATTCTCTTGATTTTTCAAAGTTCATTTTGAATTTCTTTCATTGATATGCAAGAGTTGGAATATTTCAGTAGTGTTTTGTTGTGGTTTACCTTAGCACAGTTACATTCTCTTAATTTTTCAAAGTTCATTTTGAATTTCTTTCGTTGAAATGTAAGAGTTGGAATATTTCAGTAGTGTTTTGTCGTGGTGTACCTTGTCACACTTACATTCTCTCGATTTTTCTAAGTTAGTTTTGAATTTCTTCAATTGAAATGCCACAGTTGGATTATTTTAGTTGTGTTTTGTTGCGCTTTAATTTTCCAAAGTTATAATATTTTGATTTTTAGTAGTAAATTTTGGATTTCTTTAATTTAAATGAATGAGCATGATTATTTAAGTATGTTTTTGTCTTTGGTTTACTTTTCACCTTTAAATTATAAATATTTTTAAAATTTCATGTTGTATTTATTTAATTTAAATTCATGTGGTGGAATATTTAACTAGTGTTTTGTTGTGCTTTACCTTGTCACAGTTACATTATCTTGATTTTTCAAAGTTCATTTTGAATTTCTTTTCGTTGAAATGCAAGAGTTGGAATATTTCAGTAATGTTTTGTCGTGGTTTACCTTGTCATACCTACATTCTCTTGATTTTTTAAAGTTCATTTTGAATTTCTTTCGCTGAAATGCAAGAGTTGGATTATTTCAGTAGTGTTGTCTCGTGGTTTCCCTTGTAACACTTGCATTCTTTGAATTTTTCACTTTTAACTTTGGATTTTTTTTCGGTGAAAGGCAAGAGTTGGACTGATTCATTAGTGTTTTCTCGTGGTTTACCTTGTCACAGTTACATTCCCTTGATTTTTCAAATTTCATTTTGAATCTCTTTCCTTGAAATGCAAGAGTTAGAATATTTCAGTAATGTTTGGTTTCGGTCTACTATTTCAAAGCTACATTCTTTTTTTTTTCGAGGTTCATTTTGAATTTCTTTCATTGAAATGCAAGAGTCGGAATTTTTCAGTAGTGTTTTGTCGTGGTTTACTTTATCACAATTACATTCTCTTGATTTTTCAAAGTTCATTTTGAATTTCTTTCGTTGAAATGCAGAGTTGATATTTCAGTATGTTGCTTTACCTTGACACAGTTACATTTTCTTGATTTTTGTTAGGTTTGTCGGGGTTTACCTTCTCACAGTTACATTCTCTGTAATGGTAAAATGTAAACGGTAATGGTAATGGTCACAACATTCTCTGTAAACGGTAATGGTAAACACGAATGAAATGGTAAACCACGACAAACCACTACTGAAATAAACCATCTCTTGCATTTCAATGAAAGAAATTCAAAATGAACTTTGAAAAATCAAGAGAATATAACTGTGACAAGGTAAACCACGACAAAACACTACTGAAATATTCCAACTCTTGCGTTTCAATGAAAGAAATTCAAAATGAACTTTGAAAAATCAAGAGAATGTAACTGTGACAATGTAAACCACGACAAAACACCACTGAAATATTCCAACTCTTGCATTTCAACGAAAGAAATCGAAAATCAACTTTTAAAAATCAAGAGAATGTAACTGTGACAAAGTAAACCATGACAAACCACTACTGAAATAATCCAATTCTTGCATTTCAATGAAAGAAATCGAAAATTAACTTTGAAAAATCAAGAGAATGTAACTGTGACAAGGTAAACCACGACAAAACACTACTGAAATTTTCAATCTCTTGCATTTCAATAAAGTAAATTCCATGTTGAACAGTTGAAAATCCTGAGACTGTGACTTTAACAATGTAAACAATGTGAAACCACTACTAAAATACTCCAGATCTTGCACCTAAACGTAAAAAATCCAGAATGAGATTTGAAAAATCTTTATAATTTAAGAGTGACAATGTAAAACACGACAAAACACTACTGAAATATTCCAGCTCTTACATTTCAATGAAAGAAATCCACATTGAACTTCGAAAAAACAAGAAAATGTAACTGTGACAAGGAGAACCATAACAAAACACTAATGAAATATTCTAATTCTTGCATTTTAATGAAAGAAATCCATAATGAACTTTGAAAAATTAAGAGAATGTAACTGTGACAAGTTAAACCACGACAAACCACTACTGAAATAAACCAACTCTTGCATTTCAACGAAAGAAATTCAAAATGAACTTTGAAAAATTAAGAGAATGTAATTGTGACAATGTAAACCACAACAAAACACTACTGAAATATTCCAACTCTTGCATTTCAATGAAAGAAATTCAAAATGAACTTTGAAAAACAAGAGAATGTAATTGTGACAAAGTAAACCACGACATAACACTACTGAAATATTCCAACTCTTGCATTTCAACGAAAGAAATCCAAAATGAAATTTTAAAAATCAATAGAATGTAACTGTGAAATGGTAAACCACGACAAACTACTACTGAAATAAACCAACTCTTGCATTTCAATGAAAGAAATTCAAAATGAACTTTGAAAAATCAAGAGAATGTAACTGTGAGAAGGTAAATCACAACAAACTACTACTGATATATTCCAAATCTTGCATTTCAATGAAAGAAATTCAAAATGAACTTTGAAAAATCAAGAGAATGTAACTGTGACAATGTAAACCACGACAAAACACCACTGAAACATTCCAACTCTTGCATTTCAACGAAAGAAATCGAAAATGAACTTTTAAAAATCAAGAGAATGTAACTGTGACAAAGTAAACCATGACATACCACTACTGAAATAATCCAAATCTTGCATTTCAATGAAAGAAATCGAAAATGAACTT
Organism: Artemia sp. Qi Xiang Cuo; assembly: GCF_049724085.1. Taxonomy (NCBI): domain Eukaryota; kingdom Metazoa; phylum Arthropoda; class Branchiopoda; order Anostraca; family Artemiidae; genus Artemia; species Artemia sp. Qi Xiang Cuo. The sequence continues at coordinate 50,383,484 of NC_142809.1, read as the reverse complement.
TGAAAAATCAAGAGAATGTAACTGTGACAAGGTAAACCACGACAAACCATTACTGAAATATTCCAACTGTCTTAGTCGATTACGTCATTCTATGCCCATATATGGACTCCCGTCATGATCTCCTGATAGGGTTCTACCGATTATGTAATCATGTAATAAATTTCTCAGAAATATATTTGTCCTAGTCGATTACGTCATTCTATGCCCATAAATGGATTCCCGCCAAGAGCTCCTGATAGGGTTCTACCGATTATGTAATCAATTTCTCTGGAATTCTCTCCCTTCGATTACGCAATAAATTTCTCGGAAATCCTCTCCCCTAGAGGGATTCTATGCCCATATATGGAGTCCCGTCACGTACTCATGAGGTTAGGCTAGGTTATGCAATCAATTTCTCGGAAATCCATTTCCCTCTCGAGTCCTAGATCAAAATATCTCTTCCCCACATTCCCCTTAGAAACAACAAATTAGATCAACTTTCTTAAATCAATGATTCCCCTTAGAAACAAGAAATTAATTCCCCTTCCTTAAATCAATAATTCACCTTAGAAAGAACAAAATAAGTCCCATTTCGTTAATCTATAATTCCTCTTAGAAACAACAAAGTAATTCCCCTTTCGTGAATCAATAATTCCCCTTAGAAACAACAAATTAATTCCCCTTTCGTGAATCAATAATTGCCCTTAGAAACAACAAATTAATTCCCATTTCGTGAATCAATAATTCTCCTTAGAAACATCAAATTAATTCCCCTTTCGTGAATCAATAATTCCCCTTAGAAACAACTAAATAATTCCCCTTTCGTGAATCAGTAATTCCCCTTAGAAACAACAAATTAATTCCCCTTTCGTGACAAATCAATCAACCTTGACATCATCTGTCAGACATTAAAAAACTTCGCCCAGCAACAATTCTCCTGGACGAACACCAAAGACATTAATAAACTTCGCCCGCAAAAAATTCTCCTGGACGAACTCCAAAGACAGTAATAAACTTCGCCCGGAGACAATTCTCCTTGGAAATACATCAAAGTGAGAAAAATCCTGTTTTTTCATTCTCACTGACAAAAACCATAATAACATGCAAAAATTGTGGTCGACATCCAATAAAAACAATAAATAAATTGACCAACACTCATAACCATCCAATAAACATCCATCAATGTGAGAAAAATCCTGTTTTTTCAAGTGAGAAAAATCCTGTTTTTTCTTTCTCAGTGAGAAAAACCATAAATTATGTACTGTCAACGTTAAACTAAATTGTAGATGGCAGCACGGTGTTCTCGTTGCGCTGGTACCCCCCTCTCTACTCACATACCCAAGAATTCGTTTTGGATAGGATCACCGCTTTGAAAAGGACGAAAAAAAACATAAATTACGGAGATATAGTTTAGCCACATTGACATATATAAAGCAACATAGTGACAATTTAGTATCAGCAGACATTTTTACTAAGTCAATGCATATATCAGAAACTTTTTGAACGGTTTAAGGAGAGGTGAAAGTCTTTGCTTTGCGCAAGTACCTGCTACTGTATTATAGCTGAAAATTTTATTTATTTATTTGTATACTCTGCAGTGCCATCAACTTGTGAAAATAATGAGGGGGGATTGGTTCAAAACATATTTTCCTAAATCAAGGGTGAGGGGACAAATTTATTATTATTTATTTTTTGACTAAAATAACCCCCAAAAGGGTAAGGGGGAGTATTCAAAATTTTAGGGGAAGGAATGTGGAGGGCGCATGCCCCCTTCCCCCTTCCCCCCATTGACGCCACTGAGGCTCTGTATGTGTGAGCAGGCTCTGTTTATGAGGCTATAGCCCCTTCTCCCATATAATATCGACTGCCACTCCCACTATTAGCTGGTGCCTATCGAGATAATAATTTTTAACTGTTAGTGTTATTGTTGATGAGGATTTTTTTGTATGTAAAAAGTGTTTTCAAATTTATTAGTAGGCCTTGCAGTGCCTTAAATTCTTGAAAATCTTAGGAGGGAATCAAATTAATTATTTTTTTTATTTAGGGTGCAAACCTATCAATTATCTCGATGAAAACACTAAAAAAGAGATTTTTCAGTGAAAATACCCCAAAATCAGTTATTTTTCATAATGTCAGTAGACTAGTTTTTTTAGGGGGGGGGGTCATAACCCCTGACCTTCCCTCCCTCCAGTTGATGACAGTAATCTCCCGCGTGTCTGCTATAGGAGGATGATTTAAAAGTAACACCGAAACCCAATTTTGCAATGACTGCCTCTCTTAGAATTGTTCAAACTGCTATATATAGCACTAATTACATATATAAAACAGAGGCTTATAAATTGTACTTACCTCCGGGAGGGCCTAAGAAAATAAAGAAGAAGAAGAAAATGCTAAAATTATACAGCAGACAGGTGTTGGTGTGTATTTCAAAGAGCATGTGCCAGATTGGTCTTAAAAATTATTTTGGTCACTTAAAAAGGGCACAAGAACTTTTCATTCTCATTAGAATGAGCCCTATCCCGACTTTCTAGGCCCACTGGATCGATACGATCACCCCTGGAAAAAAAAAACAAAAAAAAACAAATAAACACGCATCCGTGATTTATCTTCTGGTAAAAATTACAAAATTCCACATTTTTGCAGATATGAGCTTGAAACATCTACAGCAGAGTTCTTTGATACACTGAATCTGATGGTGTTATTTTCATTAAAATCAAATGACTTCAAGGGGGCCCGTCCCCCTTTTTCCGAAAATCAAACAAATTTTCTCAGGCTCGTAGCTTTTGATAGGTAAAACTAAACTTAATGAAACTAATATATTTGGAATCAACTTAACAAGCCAATTCTTTTAATATTTTTATTGGTATCAAAATTCTGTTTTTTAGAGTTTTTGTTACTATTGAGCCAGGTCGCAGTAAATAAGTTATGGTTCATAACCACGAACTGTTCGACTACCCATCAAAATCCAAACAGAGATCATTGAAATGTTGATCTTTTTTCTGCGTTGCCAGAAGTATTGTATTCATAAAACTTTACAGTTTCATGAAATGTAATTAAACAAATAGAAAAGGTTTTTCAACTAAAGCAAGGAGCAAGTTTAAAACTTAAAACAAATATCAATTACTCTGTAAATAAGGGGGACTGCCCCCTTTTGACACCTTGCTCATTAAAGAAGTTTTTTAGTGCTTCGAAATTTTTTTTTCAATTACCAATTTTCTTAAAACATTCGGAAAACAGCCAAACTTCATAGTAAAGAGTAAGGGGCTAAGGAGGAGACAGCCCCTTCATGCAAAGAATAATCTGTTCAAGTAGGTTTCAAATCTGTTCCTTTCTTTCGGTTGAAAAACTTTTTTTTGTTTAATTTCTGATTGTTTTCCAAATCATACAAGGCCGTACCCAGGATATTTTTTTCGGAGGGGGTTTTACTAAAAATAAATCTAAAAAAACAAATACGAAATTTTTTTATATCCATTTTTGTTACGATGTTACGAGTGAAAAAACATTTCGGGAGGGGTTTGACCCCCCATCCCCCCCACCCCCCTCTGGGTACGGCCTTGAAATCATACCCAGGCCTAACCAAGATATAATTTGAGGTACCGGTCCCTTAAATTCCTGGTCAATTGCTTTTAAAATCTGTAAATCAATAATTGTGCGTTGATTGCTACCGTTTTGCGTTTAAATTTGCAATTTCAATTTTGGATAAAATTTTAATATACTTAAAAAAATGACGATGAATAGTAATTTTGGTGAAAAGTCCTTGTTAATATTACAACTAAAGAATTTTGGTCGGTTGAAAATGTAACGTAATCAAAATTCAAACCCCCTTTTGTTCTGGCTAAGGAAATATTCATAGTATTTCAAACAAAATTAAATATCGGATCTTCACAGCTATGTGAAACAATTAAGGATATCACGGAAATCGTGACCAATATGTCACAAAATTTTCTATTGTTCATTTCAAACAATTCCTATTGTTCAAATAGACAATACTTTTTAACATGATTAGTTTCAATAAGGAATGCAAGGAAGTCGTGACCACTTTCACTACCGACAAAGAGAATTGAGTCTTTGAGCTGTCGCTTATCGATTTATTAATGAAACTAAGTATTACGTAGTTATCAAAAAGTTGCATGTTTCTTCATTATCAAAGAAAGAATTCGTGAATTCTTATCGGTGCCGATAGAGAGAATTGAATCTTCGAAATGTCGCTTATCAACTTATTAATGAAACTAAGTATTACATTGTTATCAAAAAGTTTCATGTTTCTTTATAACCAGAGAAAGAATTCGCGCATTCCTCTCAGTGCCGACAAAGAGAATTGAATCTTTTAGCAATTTATTGAAATGTTAGTTATACTTAGTTGACAGGAAAAATTCTATTTGTCACGAAATCTTTTATTGTTCATGTTGAACAATTCCTATTATTCAAAAGACAATGCACTTTTAACATGATTATTTCAATTAGAAATATACAAAGTAGAACATTAATAATGTGCAACAAAGACTTTGTATGACATGAAAAAATTCTGATGTGTCAATCTTACAACTATTAATCTCGTTAAATTTAAAATAGCCAATTGGTGTATCCCTGTCCAATAGTGATACAGGAGATACCACGAACCAATAGGATCAATGTAACACATTTTTTAGTAACGCCTGAACGTAACCTCTGGCGAAATTGGAGAGAGTAAATAGTTAGGACTTTAAATAGTTAGCAATTTTTAGTGAGTCTTTTTCGAGTCTTTGATCAGTCTTGCGACAGTCTTTTGGAGTCAATTGTCAGCCTATTATGTGAATTTCATGTGAACTCAAACTGTCTTATTGAACGTTATTTGTATTTCCCCAGTCAACAATTTTATCCTTGTGCCATTTACTGCAAGTGCTTCTGATATTACCATCAAGCTCTGTACCGATTATGTGAGTAAAAATAAATACATTACTTTCTTATTTTATTCTCTTTATGTTAGTATTTCTCAAGATAGTTTGTCCTTGTGGCTCCAATCGCTCTAAAGGGAACCTGAAACCTTTCAATCTGATTTCGATTCAGTATGGTCATTAATACAAGCTCCCCATTAGAACCGCTAATGTAAGCTCCCCACACACGAAGTTCCGCCTCCACTCAGGTATGCCACTCGCGAACCGCTATCTAAGAGTTTAATTGAAAATACTCTTAGAAACATTTAATAGAAGGAATCAAGCAAAGAACATAAGAACAAAACCCTTTTTAATTTTTGAAACCCCCCCCCCATTAGAATTGGCGCGGTCGGTAGGATTCGAACCTACATATAAGGGTAGTAACAAGGTGAGGCATGATATAGGGTTACAGTCAGTCTAAATAACAGAAGCAGGCCTGACTAATCTTTCACAATTGTCCATAAAAGCCTACTAAATGAAAAAAAGGCTATTCCAAAACGTTCAAGTCAATATATGAACTAAAGATTTTGGCAAAAATTAACCAATTGATAATAGTTATAAGTAAAATTGTATCTTTTCTTGGTAACATAGTGAATATTTAATCCGCATATAAGATGTGTATTGGTGTGAAGGTTAGGTTATCAAGAGAAGACCATCCTTTACCAGCAAAAAAAATTCATCTGAGCCTTTAAATAAATTCAATTATTTAAAGAAACCCTACAAATCACTAAGAAAAAATAAATTCCCTTTTCGCAATTTTTACTAAGCAAATACCACTTCGATCAATGTTAAAAATTACTTATGCAATTCGAGTAACCCTATCTAAAGCATGGATATGATATAAAATTAACATCCGTGATTCCGAACGTAGTTGAATCCGTTAATATTTATAACAGCATAGTCGGTTCAACCAAGCATAATGTCCTCGAATTAAACTGCTTTCCCTTTTCATCCTTTTATTAACAAGGAAAATAGCTGACCCATCTACCGATGCGTACTCTGAGCTGACTGCATACCTATAATTAATAGTCCGTTTGCCTAAAAAACTAATTATTAACTTACCGTACCAAAATGTTCCTCAAACACCAAGAAAAAAAAACTCAACGCCAACCCCTGTGGCAAAAAATTGGCCCTCCTTCTAAAACACCGCCAACCCTAGCGGCAAAAAATTGGCCCTGGTAAGAATGAGGAGATCGGTCTTTATAGTCTGATCTCAAAAGTTGATATCTGCAATATACCTTCATCCATGTACTTGATTGAATATTGATTATAGATTGGCGTGGTGTAAGCCAAAATAATAAAATAGTATACAATTTCGTTTCGAAACCTAAATGAACAAAGGAACTTAATTGCTAGAGAATTGTATAATTTAAAGTGCTGGTTTTGGCCCTGAATTTTAAACCTGTAGAAGTGCGATATAAGCCTTAATAAAAAGTATGTCCGCGGACACAAGCAAGGCCTCAAGACCAGTGTAATTCTTCAGTTATAAAAATAAACACTACAAATAAGTAGAGCATAAGGAAACTTAAAAAGAAAAATTTTATGGCCTAGTCTATTAACCAATTCGATTAAGTGAAATTGCTTCTGTAGTCCTGTCGAACGCTAAATAACATATCTTTGTGTCAAGTGTGACAAGTGCCATAAATAAAGTTATTTCGACAAATTGTCCCCGTAATATAGCAATTAATCACGTATCACTCGCGCAAATTAAACAGTCTTAAAAGACAAAAACTATGAACCTTCCATGAATCATAATATACTTGAAATTAGTTAACAAAATTCTGAAATATCGTACTCGTGAGTCGCAAATAAGACCGAACTAAAGTAAGAAAAAGGACAGATATTGATAAATTTTTCAATTTTTGATGACCAACTGTAGAGAATGGATTCTCCCTGACAAAAATTGTTATACCATAGATTAAAATCGTAACTAACGATTTAGCTAAATGACACATTAGTTTTGCAATAGTTAGCAATAACAGTAGAACGCTTACAGCCGATAGGCAAAGGGCAAAATAATCGTCAAAAGATAAAAAGCATAAGACCAATTATTAGATCCCTAGGAAATCGTAATTTGCGAGTAAAGAAAATGAACACAATATTTAAAGAAAATAAAAAATGGCAATGTGTATAGCTAGGCTAATGTCTCTTCAACAATAGCAGATATTGTTCTGCTTCAAACAATAAATAATAAGCCTCAAAGAAGAGAATCCGCTAAAATTCGAAAAACCCGTTTGTTAACTGGAACACAGTTACCCGTAAAAAAAAAAAAATAATAATAGGCAAGTTTTAGCCTACCTCTCGAGAAAAAGTGGAAGAAAGTAAGACTAATATAATCCTGCCAAGCTACAAACTAATAACCGAAATTATTTACAAACCAATCAATGCAAAAATTAACCAATCAATATAAAACGAAGAAAACTCTTCCATAAAAATTTATCGTAATTCATAAATGCACCTACGACAAAAGAGTATCAAGTAGTTTTACTAACCTTATAAAACAGTCACGGCCTTAGGTCCCTGCTAGTCCTTATCCCCCCCAATAAGCAGTGTAGCATAGTAAATGACATGTTATTCGAAAAAGTCAAGCTTTATTCACTAGGGAACACATGTGCTTAACTAAATTAATAAAATAAAAACGAGCATTTATACGAAGTATGAACGAGTCAAGTGTAATTTCTAATGTAATCAAGCGAAAATAGAAGCCATAAATTATGAACAAGTGAATAGATCCCAGCACCGTAAAGTACTTTTGCTCTTTGTGTAGAAACATGTTTAAAAAAAACCTAAATTGGTAGATAGAATAAAGCTAAATTTTCGAACTTTCTCCTTAAATCAAGCTCCTATAGAGGACTGACCTAGTAAAGAGTATCCCGATAGAATATCAAAGAAAAAGAATTACAGATACCATAGGTAATATTCTAATCAAATTTATGAGCCCCCCCCCCCTTAGTCGTGCGGCACTCTTGTGTGGCACATCCGTGGCATCAACTTACGGCACTGCAAGGTTAAAGTAGACAAATAGATGAAATCTTCAAGGAATCATCAAACGCATAAACATATTCCCGCAAAATTTTAGGTAATATCATACCTTTTCCATGTGGCACAATCTCTGCCCCAACAAATGGTGGGACGTAATAGATGTTAACCATAAAAAAAAAAAAAAAAAAAAAAAAAAAAAAAAAACCTCGACTAAACGCAACTATTCGCGCATTTCAGGTGAAAATTCGCCCCCAGCAAAGGGACGGAATGTGCCCTACCACACCCCAGTAGGGTTATGGTTAAAAATACGTTGCTTTACAATATTACGAGACCGTCATTTAAGACAATTCCTTGTACGTAATGATTTGGCTTTCAGAAAATTTAAAACAAATAAGTTTTAGACAACGCGTTTCGATTTGACTCCCATATTTTTCAGTCGCATTTCCAATGTCTTTATAACAAAAGAATTATATCTTGTGGTGAATTGTTACATCCAAATTAGGTTGAACTGGTTTCTACCCGCCAATGAGTTCACTACTAAACGTAAATATATTTTAATTTTCATTTAGGAAATACAAGGGAATTAAATTTATATGCCTTACGACAAACTACAAAACTTTTAGGTAATACCGCGCTGGATAATAAATATCTCTACCACGTGGCGTTAACTCCGCCACGAGAAAAGAATAAGTTGACACCTGAGAAGTAAATGAGTTTTTCTTTTAACTCATTTGAACGGGAATACTTAATCTCGACTAACAAGCCTTAGTATTCCACCTACTGAGAATAAATCCAGAATACGCTGAAATAAGGAATTTATCCCTACACATCAAAAAAATTCATTTGAATAAACATAAAATACGCGACTTTTCAAGCGATTCAACTCAAACAATAGCTATCAAATTAAGCAATTAAGAAAGGATCGCCTTCCATATAAAATAAATTAACTCCCTTTAACTAAGTTTGTAGAAAGCTGGAGAAAATAAATTACAACAATAATTGACAACATTAATGATTCATTAAGAGAATGGGGACTTGTTGACAATATATTAAAAGAAGAGGAACTTATCAGAACAGTAGAAAATCTCGACTGTCCAAAACTATATTATCTCCTGAAATCTCGAAGGACGATCTTAGAACAAAGAATGAACCTAAGATTAATGGCAAACTTAGTTCATTATAACTTTAATGCACGTGCAATGACAAGAACACTCGAAAACACCAGGATAAGTACCAACCTGGCCTTCCGAATTTTAATACAAAGAGTTCCAGCAACAAAATATAGCTTATTGCCTGATTATTTCGCCGAAAATATTTGGTACGGTCAAGATGATAACAATATAACCACAATTTGGCACATTAAATTTCTCTTCATACTAATAGACCGAGGACATATGTTAAAAGGCGAAAGCTTTCTTAAAGCCTTGTACGTCAACTGTGTAAATAACACGTATCTAAATCCAATAAACCGTTCAACGGGATCCGCTATTTTTCAGGTTACCCCAAAAATTTATACAGACATAAAGAAAACAACCCTGAATTTCTTCCAAGAAGATGAAAATTTTGAAAGAAAAATATTCCCTGGGTTAGACGTAATTGTGGGCGAGTAACTATGCTGTTGCCAATCACACGTAAACTTAAGTTTCTCAGTAGTAAAAATAACAAAGTTTCTCAGCTCGAATGTTTCGTCATGGGAAAATTATCGACTTCTCGATATGCTTACATCTCCAAGTTCAAAGGCGGCACTGCCGAATGATGCACCCATATTGAAATTAAAACATAACATCAGTGGAAGAAACTGTATATATAAATAATCTCGTAAAAATGAATGATAAAAGAACCCTCTAATATTACCTGAAGTATTATAACTATGCAAATCGATTATTATCACAATTTAAAAAGTGCATTATAAACCAGTATTGTATTAATATTTATAGAACTGAGTTAGAGTGAATGTCACGAGATCTAAATACATTGTTAATATATTGACAAAAAAGGTAGTTTCTCGAAAGTCTCTATACTTTTAAGCCTATATGGAATTCGTTATAAATCGAGCGCAACCTCGTTAAACTAGAATACGGAACTTTAGGGAATCGAATTACGTTCGACTACACAAATAGCCAGGTGCATGGTGGCACTGGTGAAAAAGTAGTTTAACTTCGACCTGAAGTTACCTTGTTTTCCATTCAGTGTATATATTCATCATTGGTTAAGATGGAGCTTTAGATGACTCGAATTATGTCGAACGAATAAGTACCCGATGTACGAGGACTGCCGGCGAAAAGGTAGTTTGACCTCGACCTAGAGTCTACCATGATCATAACTAATCTTGAAAAAATTAACTAGACAAAGATCAATAGAAACTACCTTTCATTTCAGAACAATGGCCAAAGCAATTATTGATACAGAGTTCATAACTATAAAACACGCAAAGGAAAATGTCAAATACTCAGCGGCAATGATCATTGTGAGTAAATCAGGGGAAGAAGTCTTCACGAAAACAATGGAATGTCAAGTATGATTTAAGGAAATATGACGTGGAATCGTATAGATTCGGTCTAAATTTAGCAAACACACCCAAATATCGACCAGCGAGAGGCAAATTAGGAATAAAATATAACGGCAGAAAGGGCAAGTACCTCCATTTTATTCAACACGAGATAAGAAAATTGCAAAAACAATATAAAGTTCGATACTGGTACGTTAAAGGTCCATGCCAGACAGATTTATTGCTTCTTGACAAATTTAGAAAACAAAAATTAGTTTACAAAATTGAGGGAAACCCAAACTGTGTAAAATATCAAGGTAAACATGACCCCCTCCAAGAAATAAAATACTACAAACAATATCTATATAATCCAAAAAGTGTAATATATAGAGCAAAAAGAAAAGAAATTATATTTAAAAGAATGAAAACCTATGAAGTAAAATCAAAAGTAACCAAAAAATCAAAAAAACTGTCGCAATTGAAATAATTAAGTCAATTCACGCACCCTTTACGATAAAAGAAAAATTCTTGTGTGAAATCAATTAAAATATCTATTCCCCCAGTCTAAGAATCAGCCGTATGTTCACCACAAGCAAAGCAACAAATTGTATGACCACAAATATTAACCTCACCTTGATTACCTCACCTTGATTACCTTGATTACCTTGATCACCTTGATTAAAAAAAAAGAGAAAGTCCCCTATAATAGGAATCTGAATTAACATTCGGTTTTCAATCATAAGAAATCTACCTATATTATATTTAATGAAATATTAATTCCAGAAACAGCGAAAAAAAGGATGTGGCTAACAAGTGTCATGATAATCTTCGCTGCCCAAACTATAGCCCAAGATATCGTAAAGCATGGAATAATCTTCAAACATGAGAATTCGTTACTTGCAAGCCAAAATGCCTGGAAAATATTTATGAAATTGGAGCCCAAACCGTTTGAGACCCTATTTCAACAAGTAATGAGACTAGAAAAGAATACCAATGAATTAAAGGATTCTATATTCCAATTCTTAAAATCGGACAAAAGCCTGCAGACCACAAAAGACATGCACCACAAGGAAAATATAGGAGATCTACCCCCCATTCTTCCCAAACTAAAATCGAAATTCCTAATAGATGACTTTGATAAGAAAATGGCAGAGATCGGTAAAGCTCTGGAACTAACAACAGAGAAAACATATGGAGAAGAGCATTAAGTAATGTGGACGGATCTATAAGCGAATATACTACGACAAAATATACCACAGGTTCCTTCTTGACAAATTCCAAGAAAAATCAACTCTATGATGGAAATTACACCATGCTAAATGAATTATCAATCATATGGACATACCTCAAGCAACTATGGCAAGACCATACGATGAGCAACGTTACTAAGAAAGTATCTCCAAAAGAAATAAAGAAAAATATCGACGAGCCACAAGAAAAGAAAAATACCACGAAAACCAACCCCAAACTCGAGACAAGAACAGAGGAAATACAGCCCTCGCTAACGGATATCACAACCAATACAAGTCCAGAGATAATCAAACTCAATGAATTCTCCCAAGGAAAATTAATTACCATAACACATTTGAAACCAACGACGTTTACAAAACGGTCATGGTCCACAGGACCAACATTTACAAAGACCCACTCTTTCGGCAAAATGTATATAAATTTAAGAGCAAGACTCCCAGTATTGCATACCGAGACTCAAATAATATTAGTTCATGGACGCCATTTGGATAACAAAAGGAAAATTTCCGAAAATAAAAAGAAAAAAAATATGTACCCGAGAAATGCTGGACAATTGACGGCAAATACACGTGTGCCAGATTGGCCATGGCCGACAAACCAACCAAAAACCACGTCGAATCGTTACCTGAGCTAAATGAGAAGAACGCCCTAAGAGTATCGATTCACCAATCCTTCTTAATATTGTATAGACAGAGACTGCAAGCACTATTTGAATTATTCAATACAGAAATACAAAAGTTAAAGCAAAGTACCACAAGAATCTTCGAAGTAGTCTTCCGAAAAAGCAAATACTGAAGATCAGCTAGTCTAATACCAATCGTAGGAGAATTAGCCTCACGCTTATTTGGGTTATCGACTGAAGAAGACCTCGATATCCTAAGGGAAAACGTGGGAATACTAAATAACGCCATGAACGAAACCTTACATGTCCAAAAAATACAAGCCAGTATAGCCAATTACCAGAGAGACAAAATTGAGGCAATTTCAAAGAAAATATCAATGACAGTAAGCATAATGAACTATTTAAAAAATGAGGTGGATCGTGTTTTTTTCCGATTCGAGCCTCACCATGGTATCACTAGACATAGTGACAATGTCATTACTTAACTTGGCAACTGATGTTAGCAAATTTGAATTTGCATTGTTTGCCCTTACTGGAGGAACCTTATCATATGACCTCGTGGACCCTTCAAACCTAAAAAATATCTTAGATGAAATAAAAACGCACTTAACGTTCGGACTATATCTACCAACAGAACCCGAAGTAGCAAACCTATTCCACTATTACACCAAGTTAAAGGTTTACATCACAGAAATAAACGAACAACTATACACAGTAGTAACAATTCCGTTTATAAATCAATAATCTATATATGACTTGTATAAAATTTCTACGTTTCCAGCCAATATAGGCAAAACTAATTCATTCATGATTATCACCCCCGAAGCGGAATACTTACTAGTCGATCAAGATAGAAGGAAATATGCCTTAGCAAATCCACAGGACCTTAAGGAATGTGTACCATTCAAAAATCTAGTATGTCAGTTAACCCTGCCAATTTATAACGTTAAATCTGGATCTTGTATGTCAGATATATTTTTAAAAGAGACCCGACAAGAAGAAATTCCCAATTCATGCGAAGTGCTAGTAGGTAGTACAAAACGAGAAATATTTATTCATCTCAGAAATGATCTGTGGCTATTCTCTGTCCCAAAAGAAACAGTCGGGACTATCTCCTGTTATAATAACACTGAAAGAATTGATCCAAGCTACAGAACTGAACTACTATTATAAGACGTGGGAACAATAACAATAAAACAAGGTTGTCGATTAGTAACCAAAGAAGCCACGGTACAAACACCTCTGATAACCACCAGCACGAATATAATAAGCCCCATGGTGGTCAATTTCAAACCAGTCAATTTATCGTATACAATTCCTAATGTTGAAAACGAAGAAGTAAAAGCCACAATATGGTCAAAAATAGAGAATATCAAGGGAGCCTTACCACTAACAAAAATAAAAGAAGTCTTAGACTCTCAAATTCCCCTATTTACTAATGAAGACCAAAGATTGACGTTTATAGAAAGTAGATACGGACTATTCTCAACAAATTTTTGGTGGAATATCCTCCTGACGGTAGGATCCGTGTTCATGATCTCTCTGGCTATAAGAATGCTATTAACCCTGAATTACGGAAGAATTATGATAACACGTAGAAAAAGGGCAAAGCCAGATCACATCGAGTCGAGCGAGATGCAAAACCTAAACCCGGAACTCCCTTCCAATTTCTTAAGCAGCATGGACGCGCGCAAACAGTACAGACTTGAAAATTTATAGTAAATCGAGACCTCTCATAAAACCATGTAACCTATCTTGCATATAGCTGTATAATAGAAAAGTAAATGCTAAAGTAGATGAGAGTTGAATAACATTTAAAAATGTATTGAATATTGAACATGTGCAAAATGCACATATATATATGTATATATATAATCACTAAGTCTTAAAAATCTCATATTGTGTTATTTTTCGTACACACAATCATTTTTCTTATGATTAACGAGCCTATCTCTTAGTGATCTAGTTTTGCTGCAATATGCATGTGAAAGCATGAAAATTGCTCTTAATTGTTTTAATTTTGAGTTTAACCGTACCCATATTAAAATTGATATTATTAGTACGACTAATCACGACTATTATTTCAAACAATAGTCCCCGTATAATATTGTATAAATTGTGTATTATTGCCGTATGTGTTTTAACTTACGTAATTATAAGGAGCATATGATTCTGCCTAGATATTTATATTCCAGGAAGCACAGTAATCAATGCAAATTAATTATTGGTTTGCCAGCACGCAACATGGATACAAACCAGTAGCATCTACTCTCATCATTCGTCAACCACCGACAAGTACTCACCAAGGGAACCCCTGAAGACAATAACCTGATGACAATCCAAGTCACCCAAGCCTAGTACCAGGTAACACTACCCCCAAACAATATCGACAAACCAAGAACCCCATACATGGATACATACCTGAATTAATGATTACCTAGAGAACCACCCCGACCTAAGCATGTCGCAAAACTGCATAAAATCCGTCGATAACTATCATTAAACGGCAAGGTCTCAAGCATTAAATCCTAAGGACCAAGAATAACCCTGGAGTCAATCCCTCAAAGATTATATATCTTAAGCCCCAAATCAGAGACAATATGTTGAACCAAGATGCCAAGCTTAAGTTTGACCCTATCCAATCATTATTAGATGTCACGAAACCAAAATATCCTCCATGAGAAGAAGAACCAATCATAATAAATTTTGCGGGAAATATAAACCGCACGCGCAAACTTTCCCAAAATATAGTGTTAGAGAAGAGACCAAACCAAGTTATCTTAGCCAAAATCCCAATTACTAAGCCCTCAATGATTGTGTATCATTAAAACAAGAATCAAAGACAATACATCAAACATAGAACCTGAGATAAAGTTCTGTTCCAACCATAGTTACCCTTACATGGCGTAACATAAAAGAAGGACTAAACGTGAACAATTTACGGAAATCACAGACTCTACGAGTATTAGATTGTCTTGAGGATAAAAGTGCCCAAGAAGAGATACCCAGCCCAACGATCAAGATACCCATTTCATGATTAATTCCCCAAGGGATATATACCTAATAAACGTATCAACGACTCAATAACATCAACCCCTCGTATATGATGTGAAAAACCACGAACGGACAATTTTATGCAAAAAAAGTCATATGTATGAACAACATAAACGCTTATCCCAAGCAACAAGTGCCAAAAAGCGAAACACCACGAAAACAAACCACAAACAATTATCCAACCCAGTAATTAATTGAATGGAAGTCCAAAGATAAGGTATGTGAGTATTATAGACACGTAGAATGATGAAGTAAGTGTGAAGTCTTATTTATCTAACTAGTAACTTTTATGAATATTGAGAAACTTTCCATGAAACAGATAAAGACAAGTGCAAGCTATATTATCCCAGTGTTGAAATCAAATATTAACTTGAAAACTATAAATGTGTCAAATTTCCTTTTCTTGCAAAATTATTTTAATTCATACGTATCGGTGTGTTAAAACTTAGATGTAATAGGATACTCTTAGAAGTCAGTTACTTATGGTATCAGTATAGCTTCAGGTGGAAGTATAATCTAGTATTAGAAGTATTGAAAGTGTACCATGTCAGGTAATAGAATAATTGCAAAGGCAGAACTTAATTAAGTAAGACCATGTAAAATTATTAGCATATCAGGTGAAGGTAATTTTAGTATTAGGTGGAGGAAGGTATTAATTATATACGTAATCATATAACCAATGCGTTAGTAAATGGAAACTCCTTGGACCTTTTGCCAACTAGAGTGAATAGGTGAGGGACTTGTAAGCAATGTTTTGATATAATTACACAATGAAATGATGAATAGGAAAAAAATATACATCTTATTAAATATAGGCTATTTCAAATAATAAGGCACAATAAAAAAAAAATAATTTTTTAAAGCAATAATAAAACAGAATCAAAATTCAAAAAGAAGAAGAAGTAGTAAACACAACGATGAGGACATCGTTAAAATGGGAAGGGTAATATGTAACGTAATCAAAATTCAAACCCCCTTTCGTTCTGGCTAAGGAAATATTCATAGTTTTTCATACAAAATTAAATCTCGGATCTTCACAGCTATGTGAGACAATTAAGGATATCACGGAAGTCGTGACCAATATGTCACAACATTTTCTATTGTCCATTTCAATCAATTCCTATTGTTAAAATAGACAATACTTTTTAACATGATTAGTTTCAATAAGGAATGCAAGGAAGTCGTGACCACTTTCACTACCGACAAAGAGAATTGAGTCTTTGAGCCGTCACTTATCAATTTATTAATGAAACTAAGTATTACATAGTTATCAAAGAGTTGCATGTTTCTTCATTATCAAAGAAAGAATTCGTGAATTCTTATCGGTGCCGATAGAGAGAATTGAATCTTCGAAATGTTGCTTATCAACTTATTAATGAAACTAAGTATTACATTGTTATCAAAAAGTTTCATGTTTCTTTATAACCAGAGAAAGAATTCGTGCATTCCTCTCAGTGGCGACAAAGAGAATTGAATCTTTTAGCAATTTATTGAAAT
The DNA here is from genome assembly GCF_049724085.1 of Artemia sp. Qi Xiang Cuo. Taxonomy (NCBI): domain Eukaryota; kingdom Metazoa; phylum Arthropoda; class Branchiopoda; order Anostraca; family Artemiidae; genus Artemia; species Artemia sp. Qi Xiang Cuo. The sequence goes on along the minus strand of NC_142809.1, from coordinate 50,366,698 downwards.
GTGAGTTATACTTAGTTGACAGGAAAAATTCTATTGGTCACGAAATCTTCTATTGTTCATTTTGAACAATTCCTATTATTCAAAAGACAATGCACTTTTAACATGATTATTTCAATTAGAAGTATACAAAGTAGAACATTAATAATGTGCAACAAAAACTTTGTATGACAGGAAAAATTCTGATTTGTCAATCTTACAACTATTAATCTCGTTAAATTTAAAATAGCCAATTGGTGTATCCCTGTCCAATAGTGATACAAGAGATACCACGAACCAATAGGATCAATGTAACACACTTTATAGTAACGCCTGAACGTAACCTCTGGCGAAATTGGAGAGAATAAATAGTTAGGACTTAGCAATTTTTAGAGAGTTTTTTTCGAGTCTTTGACCAGTCTTGCGACAGTCTTTTGGAGTCAATTGTCAGTGTGTTTTGAAATATTATTGAAATCTAAAAAAAGTCTTATTAAACGTTATTTGTATTTCCCCAGTCAAAAATTTTTTATTAGTGTCTTTTACTGCGAAGTGCTTTTGATATTCCCGTCAAGCTCTGTACCGATTATGTGAGTAAAAATAAATACATTACTTTCTTATTTTATTCTCTTTATGTTAGTATTTCTCAAGATAGTTAGTCCTTGTGGCTCCAATCGCTCTAAAGGGAACCTGAAACCTTTCACAAGCCATCAAAACCTCTACAATAGGGTTTTCTTATCGATAAATACATTACATATATATTTTTTTAAATACATTGAAGTACTTTATATAAATGAAGAATGTAAATATTACCATTGAAAATTGCTGAAAACTAAATTCCTAGCAGTATTTGACACCCCACTGAAATTCCCACAGAATTTCCTGGGGGGCTGATGATGACCTGACTTGCCTTTTTCACCTCTGTGCTGGTAGATAGGGGAATGTTACATATTAGCTGTATAGAGAAACATTTTAATTAATTCCTACTCCTCCTTCCTCTCTTAACATTTATCTGAAGCCCCATGAAGAGTAAGCAGTTTTCTCATTAAAATGCACTTTTGTAGGAGTCTACCCTACCCCCACCTAAACAGTGACGTACACCCCCCTCATTATAGCTGATACGCAATTACATATTGCCAAACGTGGCATAGGGGAAAGTTGGGAACCCTGGGACAAGTCCAACTTAAAGCTCAATATCTCTTACATTTACAGTCCGATTTGCTTGTATCAAACATTAATCTTTGGCAAAATCATTTGGCTTTTACTGGGATTTTTCTTAAATTTTTATTGGTGGCAGTAAAATTAGCAAGACTTATTTTTCAGAGGGTCCCGTTTTGTCCCAGAGTACCACTTGTGTGGGTACTATGGGTCAAGGTGGTGGGTACTTTGGGACACAATGATAAATCAATCAAAACTTTGTAAATTTTGTTGTTTAAAACTGTAAAAATACAATAAATTTATTTTAAAAATTATTCAACAGAGTAGTTGGTCAGGTCTGCATCAAAGCTGATAATCTTGGCAATGCGTTTAGTTCCACCCGAGACCTTTAGAACTGTCAATTTCATCACTACTTCTGAGCTATTGACAAACGCTTTGCGCTCTTTCGAAAACTTCATCGCGCTCTTTCGAAAATGTAAACCTTCAGACTGGAACGTTTCGTTTCAAAACATTGAAAGTGTAGCCGTCTGGCTCGGCCTGAAGCACTTCACCAGTGTAGAATTTCGATCCCTTTTTCCCCTTGTACTTGACAAGAACAAAGTCACCGGAACAGATACTGGGAGTCACAGACTCCTCTTCCGCCAATCGGAAATCTTCAGAGCAGAACGAGCCGTCAGAATTGTCGTCACACTCAAAATCCCCAGGTCCTGCTTCATCTCCACTTTCGTCACTGAAGTCAGGAATCTCTTGGTAATTTTCTTCTCAATCTTTGGCTTTTTGGCAGGAGCCGCTTTCTTGCTTTTCTTGAGATCCTTCTTCTCTTTTTTTGCCTTCCTTTCGTTTTCTGCAGTTTGGATCGAGTCTTTCACTGGTGTAGAAGTAAATATCTTGGATACTCCAGGCTTCCTGCCTGTCTTTCTGTTTGTAGCTTCCCTTCTTGACAGGGGTATAATATCTTCTGCCACAACAAACGAGGTTGAATGGGCTGTAGTACTGGGACTCATGCTCAACCGAAGCTCATGTGGATCTGGTAAATTTTCGTCAACAGCGGCAGACTGATTTCCCGGCTCAGTAGTATCTTCTCGTCACAAAGCAGGAAGAAACTCGGACTTTTGCCACACTCCAGTATTCAGCGGGAAAATTCCAGGCTTTGAGAATCCGCTAGTGATGTTAGTCTGAGAGAAGGCCTTAGGAATAGCAACCCCCAGTGATTTATCGATCTCATATTCCGTCACTTCTCGACCAGGGTGAAGTCTCAACCATTTCTAAATTGCCTGTGATCAATAAGTCTTTAAAGGTCCATAAACCGAAACGTTGAGAGGCTGCAACTTGAATGATGTGTGCGGCGGGAGAGTAAGTAAATGTATTCCCTTTTCTTTGGCCAACGAAAATTCATCGTAACTGGTGTGACTTTCATGATTGTCCATCAGAATCAAGAGAGAATTCTCAGGAGATGGGTGGACATGCGATACAAAGTGCTCCAAATACAGCAAAAACAGATCCTTTGTCATCCAAGCATTTCCAGGCTTGCCACTTGCTATTCCAGCAGTCTGTGGGGGGGGGGAGTTCCATCAAGAAGCCTTTCTACAAAACCTGCTCGTGGGAAAATCAGAAAGGCTGGAATAAATCCTCCCGTGGCATTTAACTGCTTTACTCCCTTTGGGCTCAACACTCTTTGACACATGTTCTGACATTCGTGAGCCCAGTCTTATTGAGGTTGAAGATCCAACTAGCAGGGAACTTTTATTTTGAATAAAAATCTCTGAGATTTATGTAAAAATTGCCAAGAGTAACACGATTGAAACCAAAGTTTCTTTGGATACTTGTAGGTTCCGGCCTTCGAAGCGAAATTCAAGGATGCTTTCTAAGAAAGCCATACAACCAGTCTTTGCCTGCAGACTTTTCTGTGTCCCAGCTTGACGGATATGCAAGTCCATTTCGTTTTGCCATAAGCCAAGCAAGATCTCTGGTTCTCTTTTTGGAGAGACCATAGTGCATTCGGGCTGCTTGAAGGATGTACTCTTCAAGTTGAAGCTCCTGCTCAATCGTAAATACTCGCCTGTTGTCATAGGCGGGAGTGTAACAAAACTCTTCTTTTTGTTCATCTGTTCTGTTACCAAACGCATGGGCATATCTGCTAAGCGTTGACCGATTGACATTGTAAACTTCAGCAGCTGCTCGAAGCGGGATCCCATAAGGGTGAGCTTCTACTGCTTTCTTCATGTCCTCCTCATTCCAGACGTAAAGCGACGGATCAGCTTTCCTTGTGTTTGGCATTCTCAAATGAAAGAAAGAGTTTTTAGTTTATATATTAAGTTTAAGTTCTTCTAAGTTTATATATTAGGTAAGGTTTAAGTTTAATTGAATAATTAGAATGAGCTTATGATTGAATATAGTTTCATGGAATATAGAAATAATATAGGATTTTGTATGATATAAAGAAAAAAAATTATAGAGTTTAGATTTGAAGTATTTGAGACTTAGATTGTTGGTTTTAGGTTTGAGGTCTTAGATTTGAAGACTTAACTTTGAATTAGAGGAGTTTATTATATGAAAAAATATTGAGTAAATTTTTAGGAAATCTAGAAATAGTATAGGATTTTTATGAATTTTTAGATTATAGATTACAGATTGTGATTATGATTGTTGGAATTTATTTTAAACTGGTGGAATTTATTTTATGTGTTGAGGGGGATACGATTGGCTACCTAATAACACAAGGCCCCTCGAGAGTAGAAAAACGAAAGAAAGCAGTCAACATAAGACAAGAAGCATACTTTTGAAAGTTCTCTATGCTAAAGTAATCAAGGGTACCCTGGGACATAATGAACTCAACCTGTCCCACTGTACCCCAAAACACGCGTCCCAGAGTACCCTAACAGTAAGAACTTTCTAAAATAAATTAGATCAGCCACTAGATAGCAGAAGAACACAACAAAATTTATACCATCGAAACGCTCATAAACTTTTCTATCTAGAGGCTATAAGTAATTTTCTAGAAGCTGCTTATCTAAGAGTACCGTAGAATTTCGCAAGGAAAAATATTTTTCAAAAACCACATAAAAAATTCTTACCTAAATTTTGTGATAGAAGTTGCACATGCGACCACTCTACTACATCCACAGATAGTCCAAGAGATATGTGGTGTTAAGGACCGTGTCGATTGCAATGGGGGAGAGAATAAAATAGACTGAAAAATAAATTTGAATTTCCTTATGAGGTGATTAATTGTGCCGTGCAGCCATGGATCCAAAAACGTAGGAGTACTTCGTGGATTTTATTAGAGTCCTTAGGAGTGTCACCAATTGGAGAACAATTGAACTAGAAGACTACTCTGGGAGGCTAGATACAGTCATATAAAATAAAACAACACAAATAGAAAAGTATTAGATTTATTGAACTTACATATTTAATTGTACAGCAGCGTACTTCAAATCATCAATTTGATAATGCTCATGTCTTAATGCTTAATGCCTGGGTTCTCAATACTTAATGCCTCATAATTCTCATAATAATAATGAATCCAAAAACACTTTTACTACACTTTTAAAACATAGTTCTGCTTCTGCGTACAAAGAACTGGTCATCATTGGCCTAAATCCTGTGGAGGGGCCCGCCATTTTATCACTATGTTGACAAACTAAATTCGTTATGGTAACTGCGCGTCCAATAATTTTACCTTTAATATTTTGGTCATTAAACTTTTCACACTCCTGTGTTAACCTGAAACCTTCTGTGTTATTTAAATCTACTTTGTATAAAACATTGTCTCGTGATTTTTTGTCAAGTATTTTGCGAAATTTAAACTATCTTCTTTTAGTTAATACCGTCATCCGATCGGTAGCTTTTTCCACATTTCACATGTGTCGGTTAGTAAGACAAAAGGCGTGGAATGCATGCGAAGCTTTACAAAGTATTCTGGAATTTATCAAGTATCAAGTTCTTTGCGAATCTGACCATCCGTTTTTTTGTACTTTAAAGGGATGTTTTGGCTGAGCATAAAATGTGGTTTTTCTTTCGTTAATTAAGAATTTAGACTCAAGTTTGAAATGGGATTTAAATTCAATTATAGGGGAGTTTAATTTACATCGGAAATATATTTAAAACGAAATAATTTTATTTTATCTTGAAGTATTTGAAGACAATTTTATATTACATATTGCTTACGGTACATATTACCCTTCCTATTATTTAATGTCGTCCCGTCATTAGGACTTGCTCGCCCTTAGGTTTTGAAATATTCGCAGGTTTACTTACTATTTGTCCTACGTAACTTTAATTGCTACTGTATTATTTTATATTTTTATTTAAACTTAATCAGCAGTGCTTAGGAAAAATTTCAGTAGTAATTTTCTTATTTTGCTATGTATCTTTTTCTAAGGTTCCTCCACCGACTAAGATAGTCACTAGATAAAGATTATTATTTTTTTTCTACATCTATTACAAATTACTCCTATAGTTTCAACAATGTTGGAAAGGTTGGGTTATTCCACTACTAATAAAAATTTTTTTTTAAATTCATCTTTTATAAATTTTTCTATGTTGAGCTAGCTACGGAATAACTATGTTTCCTCTTCTATGCTAAATTAAACGAATAACATAGTAATACTACACCTAATTCTACTTGAATATCTAGCGACACATACATGAATAATTTATAACACACAATATTATGTTTACCATTTTCACTGGTAATAAAAACACTTTCACTGGGGTTGTTTGTTATGTAGTATTAATAATAGGTCATTAAAATTGTTAGGTTGTTAAAATCAATAAAATGTGATATAAGTTCACACCTATTTTACCACTATACGCGTCTCTTTAGCGTACTCGCTCTTTCCGTTGCAAATTATGGTCCTTCACTAGTATCGTCTTGTTGAAACAAAATTTTAAATCACTTGTATGTAGCTTCTTCATAGATTAGTTCGAGTATGATTATGTTCATCTTTGACGAAGTGTTTTCTCTAATTATAAAACGGGAAATGATATCTTTGGTCGCGGGTGTGTGGAATCTTGTCATCAGAGTTCATTTTCACCTGATGTTTTTGCATAGATCATAGGGGGCTTTTTGATCACTGGGACTGAGTTGATATTGGATGTGTTGCTTTTCTTCTCAGTATGGCACTGTTGGGATGTTCATATTACATAGAGAAAATACATCTCGTTTAAAATAGTTCATTCATGCACTTGGAGGTTAGCTTTTCTTATAAAATTGTTTGTGCGTGGCTTTTGTCTATTAGCTTTCGAGGGGACTCCTTGGTTAATCACAGGGAAAATGATGTTTGAATTTTGAATAGGTCAACATCAAACTTTTGTGACTCCTTCAACATATTGTCTTTGATTAGCGGTAGGAGTACATTGTCACTCAGGGGTTACTCACTGGGATTACTATTGATTTATAGCATTCAATGATAAGTTTTCAAGTCCAAATTTCAAAAAAATAATTGTCTCGTAACATTTACGGTGATATCTCTAATGTCTCTGTAGTCTCGTAATGGAGAAATGGTCTAAGGGGATTTAACATGCGAATCGTCGACATGCCAACAAATCGGGTTCATCAATATTGTTATCAGGGATGATGTATTAACTCACATCTTATGCTAGATAATGGGGTTTTCAGGGTTGTAATGTTTATAGCCTGATACTGCACTGGGTACTGTGATTTGTTAGATAGTGTTAACTTATGCATATCGTTCCCTTGATCAAAAGGTACCCGTAATCTTCGTAAGCGAAGTTGGGTTGAGAGTCGTTTGGAACTTATGGCGAGTACTCTTCGTTGGTTGAGTCATGATGAAAATAGGTGCTACTGGGCTATGTCTGCACTGGTCTCTGTATTGTCCTGGATAGTTTCTGATATGCCGTTCCAATTCCTGGAATAAAATAATTCGGCAGAATCACACGTTCTTTGAAGTAAATACTCATAGTACAAATAAGTCACATATCGATTGGGTACATGAATTTTACGCTACGAGACAGATTTAAATAAATACACTAATAGTAGTACACAAAACGAGATTTTTATCATGTTGGTTGAAATATATATGTAAAGTTCTCATGGGAAAATTCAATACATAGAAGTTTCTTCTAAGTTGTTATAGCATAACGACGATATAAAAGATTAATTCTTTAACTTTAAGTGTGGTATCTTATTATGCTTTCTAATATACACTACTACATACACTTTATTTTAACTAATTTCAACACTTAGCTAATTTCACATTAGATTTAAAATAGTCATTTTAAACAGAGTTTATGCTACATGATTAATTTTGAGGTCTAATTTTACAACATATTTCATGCCTGCATTGTTCACGCACAGCCGTGCTGTTAAAGAAACGCATGTTGCAGCGTCATAGCCACACGGTTTTACGTAAACGACACTACATGGAGGGAACTAGACATAGCAAGGACGAGTGGAGACCTCTATACCCACTCGTTTTCTAATGTCTTCCCCTTTTTCTTGGCCTAGGCGTTTTCATGGGGTTCCGGGTTTAACTTTTGCATTTCAGCCGTTTCCCCGTGTTCTTCCTTTGGTTTTTGTCTTCTTAGTCTCAAAATTCTTCCATAATTAAAGGTTAGTAAAGTTCTCATAGTCAGGGAAATCGCGAACACGAAACATACGGTCAGTAGTATGTTCCACCAAAAATTGGTTGAGAATAATCTGTATCTATCATCTACGTACGTTAATCTCTGGTCCTCACTAGTAAATAGGGGGATTTGGGAGTCCAATGCTTCTCTTATTTTTGTGAGTTGTAATGTTCCTTTATTTTTTTTCTATTTTAGACCATATTGAGGTTTTCATTTCCTTATTTTCTATATTGGGGATAGTGTGCGACAGGTTGATTGCCTTAAAATTGATTATTTTAGGGCTAATTATGTTTACGCTTGTGGTAATTAGCGGCGTTTGAACTGTTGCCTCTTTAGTTACAAGTCGACAGCCTTGTTTTATGGTTATCGTACCCACGTCTTGTAATAGCAATTAGGTCCTGTAACTTGGATCGATTTTTTCTGTATTATTATAACAAGACAGAGTTCCAACTGTTTCTTTTGGAACAGAAAATAACCAAAGATCATTTCTAAGGTGTATGAATATTTCTCGTTTAGTACTTCCTATCAAGGCTTCGCAGGAATTAGGTATTTCTTCCTACTGTGTGTCTTTTAAAAATATATCCAACATACAAGATCCGGACTTGACGTTGTAAATAGGTAACGTAAACTGGAAAACTAGGTTTTTGAATGATACGCACTCTTTTAAGTCTTGTGGATTGGCTAGGGCATATTTTCGTCTATCTTGGTCAATAAGTAAATACTCTGCTCCAGGTATGATAGTCATAAATGAATTCATCTTCTTTATATTAGCAGGGAAGGTCGAAATCTTGTACAAGTCGTATATTGATTGCTGGTTTATTAAAGGAATTGTTACTACTACGAATAATTGTTCATTTTTTTTCCGTGATGTGTACTTTTAATTTTGTATAATAAAGGAATAAATTTGATACTTCTGGTTCTATGGGTAAATGTAAACCAAACGTTAGGTTTGTTTTTATTTCATCTAAAATGCTTTTTAGGTTAGAAGGGTCTACCAAGTCGTATGACAAGGTTCCTCCCGTGAGGGCAAATAATGCGAACTCGAACTTGCTAACATCTGTCGCTAGATTTAGTAATGACATGGTAATTATATCAAGTGATACCATGGTGAGGCTCGCGTCTGTCACCACACGATCCACTTCATTCCTTAAGTAATTCATTACATTTACAGTTTTTGAGATTTTCTTGGATATCATTTCAACTTTATCTCTTTGGTAGTTTGCTATTCTTGCTTGTATTTTTTGGACGTGTAGCGTTTCGTTCATGGCATTATTTAACTTTTTCGCATTTTCCCTCAGGATATTCAAGTCTTCCACCATTGTTAAACCAAAAAGGCGGGAGGCGAGTTCTCCGATGATGGGAATTAGGCTTGTAGACCTGCGATATTTACTTCTTCGAAAGAATACCTCAAAAATTCTCGTGGTTCTTTGTTTTAACTTTTGTATTTCCGTATTAAATAGTTCAAATAAGACTTGTAATCTTTGTCTGTATAATATTAAGAAGGCTTGGTGAGTTGACACTTTTTGGGCGTTTTTCTCGCTTAGATCAGGTAATGGTTCAATATCTTCTTTTGCTGGCTCGTCGGTCATTGCTAATCTAGCACAAGTACGTTTATTGTCTATTATCCAACATTTATTATGTACGTAATTATTTTATTCCTCTTTCTTATAATTATTTTTCTTTTCTTCTGGTTTAATCGCTTGTACTTTTATCGTTTGTGTCTCGGTATGTCTTACTGGGATTCTTGCTCTTAGGCCTATACGGAATACGCCAATCGATTGGGTGTCCGTGAACTTGGGCCCTGTTGACCAATTCCATTTTGTGAATGTCGTGGTTTTGAGGTAAGTCAACATGGTCAAATTTCCTGGTGGTTCATTACTAAGCGCGATCATTCCTGGGACTGTATTCGTCGTAGTTTCCGACATTGAAGATTGTATTTCTTTTGCTGGGGTCTCATATGTAGGCGTGGTTGTCTTGGCGTCTTTTTCTTTTCTTTCTGTAGGATTTCTATTATCATTATCTTGTTTTGTATTTAAGAATTTATTTCTTGAATTGTCTAATTCCTTTAAGTTAGTAATTTGTCTGTAGTCATTTTCCTTTCTGAGTTTGGATGATATTCGTTTCGTAACATTTTTCTCGGCAAGACTTTGCCATAATTCTTTGAGAAAAGTCCATAGGCTCGGTAGTTCATTTAGCATTGCGTAATTTCCATCATAAAGTTTTCCTTCCCTTGTAGTTAATGGCTTGGAGTTTTCTATAGGTTTCACAATTCTTTGAGAAAAGTCCATAGGCTTGGCAGTTTATTTAGCCTTTGGTAATTTCCATCATAAAGGTTTCCTTTTCTCGTAGCCAATAATTTAGGGTTTTCCATAGATTTCATCGTAAAAAAGTCTCTTGACGAGTATTCCATATTATTTGCTGAACTTTTCCTTCGCTTTTCTTTGGTACTGGTTCCTAGTGCCCTGTCAATTTCTGCCATTTTCTTTTCAAAGTCATATATTACAAATTTCAATTTTAGTTTTGGGATAACTGGAATTTGGAACTCTTTGTTTTCTTTGCTATGCATCATCTTACTGGTCTGCAATCCTTTATCCGACCTTAGAAATTGAAATATCGATTCCTTGAGTTCATTCGTATTTTTTTCTAGTCTTGTCACTTGTTGACACAAAGTTTCAAAGGGTTTGTGATCCAATTTCATAAAAATTTTCCATGCGTTATGGCTGGCTAGGAGTGAATTTCCAAGCTTAAATATTACTCCATGTTTTACAATATTTTGGGCTGTTGCGTGAACAACGAGGATTATGATGATATTCTTAAGCCTCATCTTTTTGCTTGTTTCTAAAATTAATCTAGCTTTATTTTTACAGGCCTTTAGGTTAGGGTCAAGTGACCAAAGAGGTTTTTGAGTATTCTTTCAGATTCAATTTACTGGGACAGAAATTTTTTCAGCTTCTTTATATTAATTTATATTTTCTTTATATTAATTTATATTAATTTAATTTCAAACTGTTTTATGTCATTGGTCAAACAAAACTGATTTATAAGCGTAGTACATAATTTCTGTTTATGAACAATATTTTAGGATTAGAATGGTTATGGAATTTCTAGCTTTACTCTGGTTACGATATGCCATTATGACTGGTTGATATATACTTTAAAGGTTTAGTTAGTGATTGCCAAGCAACGTATTTTTGCATTATATTTAGCAAGCAACACATAAATAAGTAATAAAGCAATATATATATAAATACACTGGTAATCGATTTTTATTATCAATCTCTTAATAATATCATTCGGGTTATTACGACCAGAATCATTAGATTATGCACTAATGCAAAATGATTCTTTTACGCGAAAGCATTGATGTAAGCGTAAGGTTTAACTTTTCGTAGAGTATACACTAGTTCATTGAATCACTTGATTTATTATATATATATATATATAATTTATATATATTTTTGAGAGAGAAAACTTTTGAAAACAGGGGGGTTTACGGTGTGTCTTGTAATAAGGACACCTTAATTCTATTTGTATAAACGATTTCTTCCATGTTCATCTATATTCAATTTCAAGATTGCCGTATCTTTCGGTAGTACATTAGGTGTTTCTAATAGTGCTAGCATGGTATTAAGGCGATGAAATTCCTATGATGACATATTTGTGCTTAGGAACTTCAATTCGAATACAATGTTATTTTCATTACTTTTATCTGTGTCTATGTGCATCAAATAGACCAACAGAACTTTCGGAAACTCTAGGTTTTTCAAAGTACTCAATATATCTTTCTTTTGCATATTCTTACGAATTACTTTACGACATTGTTTGCCTAAGGAAAGTGGATTATTTATAACTTTTACCACTTTAAAAATTAATTGTATATGTGACGCCTTACAACATTTTTGTTCACGTACTATAATATAAAAATCGGGAAATACTTTGGATCCAAAATTTTCATCTTCTTCAAAAAGGTTTAGTGCAATTTTCTTTATGTCATTATAATCTCGCGCGGTAACTTCCAATGTGTTGGATTTTATTTCGTGGTTTATGCCATCAAAGTTCCAGCAATTTTTGTACAAACTCTTAAGGAAATTCCCTCCATGTAGTAGGTTATACTCTCGATCTATTAGTAATATAAGGAATCTAAGGGGCCATATAGTTGTGATACCATTTTCATCTTGGGCTTGCCATAGATTTTCTGCGATAAATTTGGCAATTAGGGGATATTTCGACCGTGGGATTTTATGTATAAGAGAGTTCTGAATGTCATGATAGCCGCCAGTCTAGTTCTTTCTACTGTTGTGAGCCTTACCCGTGTAATGAAGTTCTAATATACTAAACTTGCCATTATTCTAAAGATTACTCTATCTTCTAGGGGACTTCTGGGTGACTTTAGGAGAAAATGTAACGTGACGAAGTTTAGCTCTTCTACTACTTTCAATAATATATATTCGCTCAATGATTTATTTACGTTATTCATACTTCGACATTTTTTATACTCAGGGAAACACTGTGGAGACACATAACGTAATGTTTCTGATGTTAAATCCGGTTTATGTAACTGCGGACAACTAGAAAATTTCTTCATGTTGTTTTTTTGATAATAAATTAATTATCTACCTAAAAGGGTTAGCTACATTTCATGCGTGTTATCTCTTTCCAATTTTGCGCCTTTTTTCGTTAGATCCGATTTATGTTGGTCCGGTAAAGACTGTACGTGTGAGCGATCGTCAGAGGTCAGCGTATATCTAGAAATGTGTGATTTTAATTTTAATGAATGATACATTGTGGGTGAAGCTACGATAACTTGTTGCCATTGAGGTTTCTATGAGGATTATACTTGTTGTAGTTTTATTTTTGTTTTATTTTGTTAGATTTATGCTTTCGAATCTTCTTTTGCTTTTCTTGTTATTATCTTTATAGGCGTCTCTTTTTATTTGGTGAGTTTTTATACGTTTAAGAAATTATTTACTACCTAGGGATTTGTATTCCTCAGTTTCCGGGTCAAATAAAAATTGTCTATAATATTGGATTTCTGATAAAGGATAATGTATGCCTTTATATTCGACACACTGAGGATTTTTCTCTAGATTATAGCAAATCTTGGGAGCTCTGCATTTATCAAGGACTAAAAGGTCCGTTTGAGTCTAGTCGATGATTGTGGATATAATCTCCCTTCGACAAGAACATTTGACTTTACATTAGTTAGGAATATTCCCATCTGTCAGGTTTTTTAACCGTTCTACCTGACTGTGTCGTAACTTTTTCTTCTGTTTCTTGCGGTTTTTTCTTTTTTGGTTTTGCTAGCGATATAAGATCAAATTTTTCGTATTGTTTTTTCAAAAATTCTTGCCCTTTCAATTTTTTTTCTTTCTCGTGCGCGGCCGCTGAAGTCGGTTTTGATTTCACTATTTCTTTAACTACCATATGGTCTGATTTGCCGTCAGACTCTTCGGAACTGGATTCCGATGATTCCGCATTAGAACTTTTAGAGGTGGCACTTCGCGTTCTTGAGGTATCACCTGCCCTTCCTTCGTAAATTTCTACTCCTCTGGAAGTAGAGGCTTTTTTCTCTAAGTCCTCGCTTTGAGTTTTCAACTAGGGAAATTTGAAAGATTCTTGAGAACTCTGAGAAGAATCTGAAGTTTTTGCGGGGTTTCTCCACTGTTTAAATGCCATATCTTCAGGGGGATGGGGAATTTTTTGCACTAGTATTTCCCTCCATGAAGTCCATTGCTTAGGCTTGACCATGGACACAGTTATATCATGATACTGTCCTTCCTGAGCGTCCTTGGGAGTTTGAGTCCAAGGCAACGCACTTTGCCGTGTTTTTATGTGGAAATTGATTAAATCCATCGCTTCTCGCAGATTTTTTCTAATTGAATCCTTGGGAAGAGCTTTCTTTGCAACAATACCCGGAGTTTCTACCGCTCTGTTAACTTCCTCCTGCAATAACAGGGGTCTTTCTATTTGTGCTGCAGGAGAAACCATATCTTCTGGAAATCTTTTGGGGGGGCAAGGGGTCAAAATTCTATCGGGAAAAATTGGGTTTTTGGGGGCATCGTATAATTTAGTTCTCCTGCTCTCTCCGACGATGAGCTTTTTGGGCTTTTTGGTGTTTTTATTCTCACTGGTATTAGGGATTTTCTTTTGGGAATGACTAGGTTTTTCATAGCTAAGAATTCTTCAAAGTTTTCCTCATCACTCTCATTTTCGAAATAATCTTGCTTGAAATTAAAGGGTTTTAGTTCTGCTAATCTTAATTTAGGGGGCTCATCTTCTGCGTCTGACGACTCAGTAGATGAGGGAAGCGACACCCATTTTTCCGGGAATTTGGCTCTTTTTATTCGGCTAACATGTGACTTATAATTTCTTCCATTATCGGGGTTGACTATTTTAAATGTAAAATAATTATCATACTTTTTGAATATTCTGTACGGTCCGGAATATTTATCAAAAAATGTCTTGCCTTCTGTCTTTGCTTCATTTCTTAGGTAGACAGAATCTCCTATCTTAAAATCTATGTTCCCCTTGACTTTGGGTAGGTTTCTTAGCTCTTGACTAATATTACATTTTCCAGCTCTTGTGTTACTATTTTATAAGTTTTTCTCATCCTATTTATGAACTCTTGCTTGTAATCCTCCGAGTTATTGTAATATTTCCGGGACTCAATAATCTTATCATATGGGATTCTAAAATCGCGACCTAAAAGTAAATAAAAAGGGTTGTCTTTGGTTGTTTCTGAATAAGCAGCATTGATTATGTTAGTGAAATAAGGTAAGAATTGATCCCAATCTTTCCTGTTGTCTTTCGTATAAATATTTAGTACATTGAAAATATTTTATGCCTATTTTCTATTTTACCATTATCTTGTGGATGATAAGGAGATGTCACCAATTTCTCTATGTTAAGAAAACTCATTAAATCCTTTGTTACTTTTGAAACAAAATTGCTTCCGTTGTCGCTTATAACTTTATTTGGGATGCCAAATTGTAAAACTAATTTCACTAATACCTTACTCGTGGCGTAAGCTCCTTGATTCCTTAATGCTTTTGCAAAAGTGAATCCAGAAAATTGATCTAATTAATAAGTACTAAACACATTTCGTTCTTTTTTTATTTCTTTTTATATTTTCCAAAGACAAGGGACAGTATGTAGCCTTATTTTCTTTTACTGTGTCTTTGATTTTGTTTTTCTTACATTTACTCTTAGTCTTACTAGCATTAATTTCATTCTGTTCGTCCGACGGCATATTTTCTGGAAATCTACTCATGAAATCACAACCTGCATTTTGTTTGCCTTTTAAATATTCAAATTCATAATCTAGATCTTGGATTTTCACAATTCATCTAGCTAGAATTCCCGTGGGGTTTTTGAATGTGCGAAAGTACTGCAAGCTTTTATGGTCTGAACGAAGCATAAATTTTCTACCAATCAAATAGTGTCTAAATTTATCTAAGAGATGTATTATAGATAATAATTCCAAATTTATGGCAGAATAGTTACTTTCACCCTTTGTTAAGGCTCTGCTTGAATAACATATAACTTTTTCCATTACTTTTTGTTTAGACTTTCCTCTAGAGGATTGGGTTTTCTATCGAAATTATTTGCGAAAGGATAGCACCGATACCCTTCGAACCGGCATCAGTTGTAACTACAAACTGTTCGTTCTCGAAATCAGACAACAACAATATGGGTTCGAAAGTGAGTGCCTTTTTGAGACGATCGAAGAAAGTTTGGGCTTTCTGGGACCAGGCAACATTTTGAGTTCCCTTTAGTTAATTCCTTGAGGGGTTTCAAAATTTGGGCGTAATTGCGCACGAACTTTCTAAAGAACGAAGTAAGGCCTAAAATTCCTTATAATTCTTTCATAGTTCTAGGGGATTTGAGATTTTCAACACATTTCATTTTATCTGGGTCTGGGAAATCTCTCTTAGTGTCACTACCACTCCTAGAAATTTAATTTTTGGTTGAAATAAATTAACTTTTTCAGGCCGGCATTTTAAAATGCCCTCTCTTAATTTCTCGAACACCTTATCTAATGTTGCTAAGTGTTGTTCAGCGTTTTCTCCCACACATATGACATCATCAACAAAATGAATGATATTCTTTAATACTCTTAATAAAAGCAATAAAGGTCTATTTTACACGTGGATTTGTCTATTTCTGAAAACTAAAGCCTAACTGTATTTAAAAAAATCAAATATTATAATTAAAATCGGATGTATTTTAAACGGTAATGTTCATATTTCTGAACACTAAAACCCAACTTTATTAAAAAATAACAAATATTATTAATAAAATCAGATGTATTTTAAACAGGGATGTTCATATTTCTGAAACCTAAGAC
This sequence comes from Artemia sp. Qi Xiang Cuo, assembly GCF_049724085.1. Taxonomy (NCBI): domain Eukaryota; kingdom Metazoa; phylum Arthropoda; class Branchiopoda; order Anostraca; family Artemiidae; genus Artemia; species Artemia sp. Qi Xiang Cuo. The sequence goes on along the minus strand of NC_142809.1, from coordinate 50,350,632 downwards.
CCAATTTTATTAAAAATAAAATATTATTAATAAAATTGCATGTATTTTATGCGTGGGGGTTTTTATTTCTGAAAAATAAATTTCAACTTTATTAAAAATCAAGTATTATTAATAAAACCAGATGTGTTTTAAACGTGAATGTTCATATTTCTTGAAACTAAAACCCAACTCTATTATAAAAATCAATAATATTAATAAAATTGGTTGTGTTTTAAATGTGAATGCTCTTATTTCTGAAAGCCAAAACCAAATTTTATTAAAAGATTTCAAATATTATTAATAAACTCAGATGTATTTTAAAGATGGATGTTTTATTCCTGGAAACTAAAACAAACGTTTATTAAGAAATCCAGTATTATTGATAAAATCAGATGTATTTTAGACGTGGATGTGCGTATTTCTGAAAACTAAAGCCCAACTTTCTTAAAAAATCAAAATGTATTAATAAAATCAGATGTATTTTAAACGGCGATGTTCATATTTCTGAAAACTAAAACCCAAGTTTAATAAAAAATCAAATATTATTAAAAAATCACATGTATTTTATGCGGCGGAGTTCATATTTCTTAAAAATAAAACCCAACTTTATTAAGAAAATCAAGTATTAATTAATAAAACCAGATGTATTTTAAACGTGGATGTGTATATTTCTGAAAACTAAAGCCCAACTTTATAGAAAAAATCAAATATTATTAATAAAATCAGATGTATGAAAACTAAAACCCATTTTTATTAAAAATCAAATATTAATATTAAAATCACATGTATTTTATGCGTGGGTGTTCTTATTTCTGAAAAATAAATATCAAGCTTATTAAAAATCAAGTATTATTAATAAAACCAGATGTATTTTAAACGTGAATGTTCATATTTCTTGAAACTAAAACCCAACTCCACTAAAAAAATCAAATACTATTAATAAAATCGGTTGTATTTTAAATGTGGATGTTCTTATTTCTGGAAACTAAAACCAAACTTTATTAAGCAATTTCTAATATTATTAATAAAATAAGATGTACTTTAAAGGTGGATGTTCTTATTTCTGAAAACTAAAACCCACGTTTATTAAGAAATCAAGTATTATTGATAAAATCGGATGTATTTTAGACGTGGATGTTTGTATTTCTGAAAACTAAAGCCCAACCTTCTTAAAAAAATCAAAAATTATTAATAAAATCAGATGTATTTTAAACTGGGACGTTCATATATCTGAAAACTAAAACCCAACTTTATTAAAAAAAATAAATATTATTAATAAAATCAGATGTATTTTAAACGGGTATGCTCATATTTTTGAAAACTAAAACCCATGTTTAATAAAAAATATAATATTATTAACAAAATCACATGTATTTTATGCGGTGGAGTTCGTATTTCTGAAAACTAAAAGCCAACTTTATTAAAAAATCAAGTAGTGTTAACAAAACCAGATGTATTTTAAACGTTGATATGTATATTTCTGAAAACTAAAGCCCAACTTTATAGAAAAAAACAAATATTATTAATAAAATTAGATGTATTTTAAACGGCAATGTTCATATTTCTGAAAACTAAAACCAAACTTTATTAAAAAAATATATATTATTAATAAAATCAGATATATTTTAAACGAGGAAGTTCAGATTTTTTAAAACTAAAACTCAAGTTTATTAAAAAATCAAATATTATTAATAAAACCAGATGTATTTTAAACGTGAATAGTCATAATTCTTGAAACTAAAACCCAAATCTATTAAAATAATCAAATATTATTAATAAAATCGGTTGTATTTTAAATGTGGATGTTCTTATATCTGAAAACTAAATCCCAACTTTATTAAAAAAACTAAAAATATTATTAATAAAATCAGATGTATTTTAAAGGTGGATGTTTTTGTTTCTGAGAACTATAACCAATCTTTATTAAGAAATCAAGTATTATTGATAAAATCAGATGTATTTTATACGTGGATGTTCGTATTTCTGAAAACTTAAGCCCAACTTTCTTAAAAAATCAAACATTATTAATAAAATCAGATGTATTTTAAAAGGCGATGTTCATATTTCTGAAAACCTAAAACCCAACTTTATTAAAAAAGTAAATATTATTAATAAAATCAGATGCATTTTAAACGTGGATGTGTCTATTTCTGAAAACTAAAGCCCAACTTTATAGAAAAAATCAAATATTATTAATAAAATCAGATGTATGAAAACTAAAACCCTTGTTTATTAAAAATCAAATATTAATATTAAAATCACATGTATTTTATGCGTGGGTGCTCTTATTTCTGAAAAATAAATGTCAAGTGTATTAAAAATCAAGTATTATTAATAAAACCAGATGTATTTTAAACGTGAATGTTCATATTTCTTGAAACTAAAACCCAACTCCATTAAAAAAAATCCAATACTAATAATAAAATCGGTTGTATTTTAAATGTGGATGTTCTTATTTCTGGAAACTAAAACCCAACTTTATTAAAAAATTTCTAATATTATTAATAAAATAAGATGTATTTTAAAGGTGGATGTTCTTATATCTGGAAACTAAATCCCAACTTTATTAAAAAAAATCAAAATATTATTAATAAAATCAGATGTATTTTAAAGGTGGATGTTCTTGTTTCTGAAAACTAGAACCAATCCTTATTAAGAAATCAAGTATTATTGATAAAATCAGATGTATTTTATACATGGATGTTCGTATTTCTGAAAATTTTTTTTTAATAAAATCTTTTTAATACTTTTTTAATAAAATTTGATTTTATTTTTTTAATAAAATCACATATATTTTAAACGTGGGTGTTCATATTTCTTGAAACTAAAACCCAATTCTATTAAAAAACGTAATAAAACCAGATGTGTTTTGAACAAAGTTTATTAAAAAATCAAATATTATTATTAAAATCACATGTATTTTATAAGTAGGTGTTCTTGTTTCTGGAAACTAAAAGCCAACTTCATTAAAAAGTCAAGTATTATTAATAAAACTAGATGTATTTTAAACGTGAATGCTCATATTTCTTGAAACTGAAACCCAACTCTATTAAAAAATCAAATATTATTGATAAAATCAAATGTATTTTAAAGGTGGAAGTTCTTATTTCATAAAACTAAAACCCACCTTTATTAAGAAACCAAGCATTATTGATAAAATCAGATGCGTTTTAGACAGGATGTTCGTATTTCTGAAAACTAAAGCCCAACTATATTACAAAATCAAATACTATTAATAAAATCAGACGGATTTTAAATGTGGATGTTTTTGCTTCTGAAAACTGTGTCTCAACTTTATTAAAAAATTAAAGGTTATTAATAAAATCAGATGTATTTTAAACATGAATGTTCATATTTCTGAAAACTAAAACCCAACTTTATTAACAATAAAATCAAATGTATTTTAACCGGGGATGTTCGTATTTCTTGAAACTAAAACCCAACTTTATTAAAAAATCAAAATTTTTTTAATAAAATCACATGTATTTTAAACTTGGGTGTCCAAATTTCTTGAAACTAAAACCCAACTCTATTAAAAAACGTAATAAAACCAGATGTGTTTTGAACGTGGATGTTCATATTTCTTGAAACTAAAACCTAACTCTATAAAAATTAAATAATATGAACAAAATCGGATGTATTTTAAACGTGGATGTTCTTATTTCTGAAACTTAAAACCCGACTTTATTAAAACAAATAAAATATTATTAATAAAATCAAATGTATTTTAAACATGCATGTTTTTATTTCTGAAAACTAAAACCCAACTTTCTGAGAAAATCAAGTATTACTAATAAAATCGGATCTTTTTTAGACATGGATGTTCAAATTTCTAAAATATAAAACCCAAATTTATTAAGAAATCAAATATTACTAATAAAATTACATGTATTTTAAACGTGGGTGTTCATATTTCTTGAAACTATAACCCAACTCTATTAAAAAACGTAGTAAAACCAGATTTATTTTGAACGTGGATGTTCATATTTCTTGAAACTAAAACCCAACTCTATTTAAAAAATCAAATACACAAACACACAAACGCACAAACACACAAATCATAGACAAACAAACACACAAACACACAAATATACAAACACACACACACACAATCATAAAAACGCACAAACACATAAACACAAATACACACAAACACAAACAAACACAAAAACACACACAAAAACATACACATACACACAAACACACAAACACATAAACACATAATCACACACAAACACACAAACACGCAAACACACACAAACAAAAACACACAATCACAAAAACACACAAACACAAAAACACACAAACGCACAAAGACAAACACACACAGACACACACAAAAACACACACACACACAGCCCAACTTAACCTAACTTAACCTAGCCTAACCTAGCTAGGCCTATCTAAACCTAGCATAACTTAGCCTAACCTAACTTGGCCTAGCATAACTTAACCTAACTTAACCTAGCCTGACGTAGCTTAGCCTAGCTAAACCTAGCGTAACTTAGCCTAACCTAACTTAGCCTAGCTTAACTTAGCCTAACTTAAGCTAGCCTAGCTTAACCTATCATAACTTAACCTAACTTAAATTAGCTTAGCCTAACTAAACCTAGCATAACTTAGCCTGACCTAACTTAACCTAGCCTAGCTTATTTTAGCCTAACTTAAGCTAGCCTAACTTAACCTAGCATAGCTTAAACTAGCCTATCTCACCTAACTTTTTCTTAACCTAACATACCCTAAATAAGCCTAACCTAGCTTTTCATAATCTAATCTAAGATCCCGAACATCCTACCTATTTCTATTTAAGAACTGATTTCTTAAAAAAACGTTGAAGCTCTTCCTCAAAAGCCAATTAGCTTTTTAAACACTTTGGTATATCGAACCATTCAATGTTATAACTTAATTTGGCTTGACATGTATAATTTACAATAACATTCTGGCATATTGATTTAAGTGAAATAAATTTGTTAAAGGCAAGGTTGTACAGTATAGGACACAACTTCATTGAAGCTACTTTTTTTATAGGGTACTTTTTTGTTAGACCCTTTAGCAATAATCGATATTCGTTCATTGTTTTTTTAGGATAATAAATTGTTTTTTTTTCTTAGAATATATTCAGCAACTTGAAAGTTATTCTTCGACAAAGCATAATGTAACAGTCTAAGCCCATTTTCATCTAAAGCATTTCTATCTGCACCATTTGAAACAAGTATCTGACACATTTTTAGTTTATCTTGTGCAGCAGCAAAGTGTAAAAGTGTTTGTCCGCGGTGCTTTCTATTGTCAGTCTTCAAGTTGCAGTTTGCTCCCTTTTCTAAAAGATATTTAGCTACAAATAGTCGCCATTTTCTTACGGCCCAATGTAAAAGAGTGTAACTATTTCCGTCAAAAGCGTCTATATGAGCACCTTCAGAAACAAGTAACTGACAAATATCTAGTTTGTTCAATTTTGCATCATAATGTAAAGGTGTAAACCCATCCTTATCCAAAACATCTGCTGATGAACCTCTTGAGAGAAGTAACTTGATAATTTTTAGATCATCTCCAGTTTTTGGTATAAAACTAATTCTCTAAAACCAAGTTCTATATGTAAAATCACCCTAAATTTAACGGCCCAATGTAAAGGAGTACGGCTTTCATCATCTAAAGCATCTATATTTGCACCCTTTGAAACAAGCAATTGACACATGTCTGAATCAACTCGCGCAGCAGCAAAGTGTAAAGGGGTTTTTCGGTAATCCTCCCAATCGTCAGCCTTCAAGTTGGGGTTTTGCTCCTTTTTCTAAATGATGATTAACTAATGATATTTGCCCTTTTAGAGCAGCCCAATGTAAAGGTGTGCGTCTCTTAGAATATAAAGCCTCTATATCTGAACCCTTGGAAACAAGTAACTGACACATGTCTAGTTGACCATTTGAAGCGGCCATGCGTAAAGGTGTTCGTCCTTGACTCTCCTCACTAGTCTTCAAATTGTAGTTTGCTCCTTTTTCTAAAAGATAATTAGCTACAGATGTTTTTTCTTCTTTTTCGGCAACATGTAAAGGTGTGTATCTTTGAGAATTTAAAGCGTCTATATATGAACCCTTGGATACTAGCAACTGACACATGTCTAGTTTACCATAGCGAGCAGCTAAGTGTAAAGATGTTCGTCCAAGATTCTGCTCCTTGTCAATCTTCAACTTGCAGTTTGCTTCCTTTTCTAAAAGATAATTAGCTATAGATATATGCCCTTCTTTTGCAGCCAAATCTAAAGGAGTTAAACTTTTACCGTCTAAATAGTCTATATATGCACCCTCTAAAACAAGTAACTGACAAATATCTGGTTTGTTCAGTTTGGCAGCATAATGTAACGGTGTTAACCCATCCTAATCCAAAACATCTATAGATGCACCTCTTGAAAGAAGTAATTTGACAAATTCTAGTTCATCTGCTTTTGTTGAGACAATTTTGTTAAAACAAGTTCTAGTTGCAAAATCTTCTGTTTTTTCACGGCCCAATGTAAAGGAGTAAGGCTTTTATCATCTATAAGATCTATGTAGGCCCTCTTTGAAACAAGTAACTTAACTACGGATACTTGCTCTTCTTTTGCAGTCAAATGTAAAGGAGTGGATCTTTTATCATCTAAAGTGTCTATATGTGCACCCTTTGAAACAAGTAACTGACATATGTCTAGTTTACCTTCTGCAGCAACAAACTGCAGAGGTATTCGTCCACAATCCTCCAAATTGTCAGTCTTTATATTGAGGTTTGCTGCCTTTTCTAAAAGATAATTAGCTATGGATATATGCCCTTCTTTTGCGGCCCAATGTAAAGGAGTACGCCTTTTAAAATCTAATGAATTTATACAGGTACCCTTGGAAACAAGTAACTGACAAATTTCTAGTTTACCTTTCGCAGCAGCAAAGTGTAAATGTGTTTGTCCGCAATCTTCCAAATTTTCAGCCTTTAAATTGAGGTTTGCTCCCTTTTCTAAAAGAGAATTAGCTACGGATATTTGCCCATTTTTTACGGCCCAATATAAAGCAGTAAACATCTTATTATCTAAAGCATCTATATATGTAGACTTTAAAAAATATAACTGACACATGTCTAGTATACCCTCTGCAGCAGCATGATGTAAAGGTAGTTGTCCAAAGCTTTTCCTTGAAAGGTCAATTTTAGCATTGCATGGGGCAGATCCGTCAGGTAATATGGCAGAAATATATCCAGCCTTAAAAGGTGCAATCAAATTTTCAAAACTCAATTCACATGTTTTACTTTGCTCTTAATTTACAGCCTTGCTATGACCTGGGTCAAGTATAGCTGCTTTATACCTTTTTCTTGAAGGTTCAATTTTAAAATTTTCTAAACTCGAGTCACGGATTTTCGTTTGTTTCGGATTCAGAGTCCTGCTAGGATCCTGATTAATTATTTCTTCAAAATGCCTTTTTCTTGGTGGTTCAATTTTAGTAATGTCCAATAATTGGGCTGTTATGTATTCACCCTTAACAGGTAACAACGAGCTCGAGTCTTCAAATTTAAAGCGCTGGGTGTTTCTCTTTTTTGGATTCACAGCGTTTCTTGAGGCCTTTCAATGAGGATGTTCTTGTTTCTGAAAACTAAAACCAAACTTTATTAACAATAAAATCAAATATATTTTAACCACGGATGTTCGTATTTCTTGAAAGTGAAAACCAACTTTATAAAAACAATCAAATGTTATTAATAAGATCACATGTATTCAAACGTGGGTGTAAATATTTCCTGAAACTAAAACCCAACTCTATTAAGAAAACAAATATTATTAACAAAATCAGATGTATTTAAACGTGGATGTTTTTTTTCTGAAAACTAAATCCCAATTATATTAATACTCAAATATAATTAATAAAATCAGATATATTTTAAACATGGATATTCGGATGTATTTAAACGTGAATGTTTTTTTCTGAAAACAAAACCCAACTATATTAATACTCAAATATAATTAATAAAATCAGATGTATTTTAAACGTGGATATTCTTATTTCTGAAACTTAAAACCCAACTTTATTAACAAAAATTAAAAATTATTAATAAAAACAGATGTATTTTAAACGGAACTGATTATATTTCTCAAAACTAAAACCAAAGTTTATTAAAAAACTAAATTGTATTAATAAAATCACATGTATTTTATACGTGGGTGTTCTTATTTCTGAAAACTAAAAGCCGATTTTTAAAAAATCAAGTATTATTAATAAAACCATATTTATTTTAATCTTGAATGTTCATATTTCTTGAAACTAAAACCCAACTCTATAAAAAAATAAAATATAATTAATAAAATCGGTTGTATTTTAAATTTGGATTTTCTTATTTCTGAAAACTAAAACACAGCTTCATTAAAAAAATCAAATATTATTAATAAAATTGGATTTATTTTAAAGGTGGATGTTCTTATTTCTGAAAACTAAAACCCACCTTTATTAAGAAATCAAGTATTATTGATAAAATCAGATGTATTTTAGACATGGATGTTCGTATTTTTGAAAACTAAAGCCAAACTTCCTTAAAAAAATCAAATATTATTAATAAATCAGATGTATTTTAAACGGGGATGTTCATATTTTGGAAAACTAAAACCCAATTTTATTTAAAAAATAATTATTATTAATAAAATCAAATTTATTTTATACGGTGGTGCTCTTATTTCTAAAAACTAAAAGCCAACTTTATTAAAAAATCAAGTATTATTAATAAAACCAGATTTATTTTAAGCGTGGATGTGCATATTTCTGAAAACTAAAGCCTAACTGTATTAATACAATCAAATATTATTAATAAAATCAGATGTATTTTAAACGCTAATGTTTATATTTCTGAAAACTAAAACCCAACTTTATTAAAAAAAAATATTATTAATAAAATCAGATGTATTTTAAACGTGAATGCTTATATTTCTTGAAACTAAACCCCAACTTTATTAAAAAATCAAATATTATTAATAAAAACGATTGTATTTTAAACACGGATGCTGTTATTTCTGAAAACAAAAACCCAAATTTATTAAAAAATCAAATATTATTAATAAAATCATACTTTATTAGAAAATCAAGTATTATTAATAGAACCGGATGTGTTTTTAAACTTTGAAGTGTATATTTCTGAAAACTAAAGCCCAACTTTATTTAAAAATCAAATATTATTGATAAGATTAGATGTATTTTAAACGGCAATGTTCATATTTCTGAAAACTAAAACCCAACTCTATTAAAAAAAATATTATAAATAAAATCACATATATTTTAAACGGAGATTTTCATATTTCTGAAAACTAAAACCAAACTTTATTGAAAAAACAAACAATATCAATAAAAGCAGATGCATTTTAAACGGGGATGTTCATACTTCTGAAAACTAAAACCCAAGTTTATTAAAAAATCAAATATTATTATTAAAATCACATGTACTTTGTGCGTGGGTATTTTTATTTCTGAAAACTAAAAGCCAACTTTTATTAAAAAATAAAGTATTATTAATTAAACCAGATGTATTTTAAACGTGGATGCTCATATTTCTTGAAACTAAAACCCAACTCTATTATAAAATCAAATATTATTAATAGAATCGGTTGTATTTTAAACGTGGATGTTCTTATTTCTGAAAACTAAAACCAAACTTTAAAAAATCAAATATTATTAATAAAATCACATGTATTTTAAAGGTAGATGTTCTTATTTCTGAAAACTAAAACCCACTTTTATTAAGAAACCAAGCATTATTGATAAAATCAGATGTGTCTTAGACGGGGATGTTCGTATTTCTGAAAGCTAAAGCTCAACTTTATTAAAAAATCAAATGTTATTAATAAAATCAGATGTTTTTTTTTAATGCGGATGTTCTTGTTTTATGAAAACTATTAACCCAACTTTATTAGAAAATTAAATGTTATTGATAAAATCAGATGTATTTTAAACATGGATGTTCATATTTCCGAAAACTAAAACCTAACTTTATTAACAATAAAATCACATGTATTTTAACCGGGGATGTTCTGATTTCTTGATCCTAAAAACGAACTTTATTGAAAAATCAAATGTTATTAATAAAATCACATGTATTTTAAACGTGGGTGTTCATATTTCTTGAAACTAAAACCAAACTCTATTAAAAAACGTAATAAAACCAGATTTATTTTGAACGTGGATGTTCATATTTTTTAAAACTAAAACCCAACTCTATATAAAAAATCAAACACAAAAACACACAAACGCACAAACACCCAAACACACAAATAACAAAGACACAAACACACAAACACACAAACATATAAAACACACAAACACACAAACATAAAAACACATAAACACATATATATACAAACACAAACAAACACAAACACACACGCACACACACACACACACACACACAAACACACGAACACACAAAAACACACACACACACAAAACACACAAACACAAAAACACACAAAAACAAACACACACACAAACACACACACACAAAGACACAGACACACACAGCCTAACTTAACCTAACTTAACCTAAATTTACCTAACCTAAGTTAACCTAGACTAACCTAGTATAGCCTAGCTTAGCCTAGCCTAACCTAGTATAGCCTAACTTAACTTAACTTAACCTAGCCTAACCTAGCTTAGCCTAACTAAACCTAGTATAACTTAGCCTGACCTAACTTAACCTAGCATAACTTAACCTAACTTAACCTAGCCTAACCTAGCTTAGCCTAACTAAACCTAGCATAACTTAGCCTAACCTAACTTAGCCTAGCTTAACCAAGTCTAACTTAAGCTAGCCTAGCTTAACCTAGCACAACTTAACCTAACTTAACTTAGCTTAGCCTAACTAAACCTAGCATAACTTAGCCTAACCTAACTTAACCAAGCCTAGCTTATTTTAGCCTAACTTAAGCTAGCCTAACATAACCTAGCATAACTTGACCTAGCCTATCTCACCTAACTTTTTCTTAACCTAACATACCCAAAATAAGCCTAACCTAGCTTTACCTAATCTAATTTAAGATCCTGAATATCCTACCTATTTCTATTTAAGAACTGATTCCTTAGAAAAAAGGTTGAAGCTCTTCCTCAAAAGCCAAGTAGCTTTTTAAACACTTTGGTATATCGAACCATTCAATGTTATAACTTAATTTGGCTTGACATGTATAATTTACAATAATATTCCGGCATATTGAATTAAGAGAAATAGATTTGTTAATGGCAAGGTTGTACAGCATAGGACACAACTTCATTGTAGCTACTTTTTCTATAGAGTACTTTTTTGTTAGATCCTTTAGCAATAATCGATATTCGTTCATTGTTTTTTTAGGATGATAAATTGCTTTTTTTATTAGAAGATATTCAGCAACTTGAAAGTTTTTCTTGGACAAAACATAATGTAACGGTCTAAACCCATTTTCATCTAAAGCGTTTATATTTGCACGATTTGAAACAAGTATCTGACACATTTTTAGTTTACCTTGTGCAGCAGCAAAGTGTAAAAGTGTTTGTCCGCGGTGCTTTCTATTGTTCGTCTTCAAGTTGCAGTTTGCTCCCTTTTCTAAAAGATATTTAGCTACAGATAATCACCCTTTTCTTACGGCCCAATGTAAAGGAGTGTTACTATTTCTGTCAAAAGTGTCTATATGCGCACCATCAGAAACAAGTAACTGACAAACATCTAGTTTGTTTCAATTTGCAGCATAATGTAAAGGTGTAAACCCATACTTATCCAAAACATCTACAGATGAGCCTCTTGAAAGAAGTAACTTGACAATTTTTAGTTTATCTCCAGTTTTTGGTACAAAACCAATTCTGTAAAACCAAGTTCTATAAATAAAATCACCTGTAAATTTAACAGCCAAATGTAAAGGAGTACGTCTTTCATCATCTAAAGCATCTATATTTGCAGCCTTTGAAACATGCAATTGACACATGTCTGAGTCAACTCGTGCAGCAGCAAAGTGTAAAGGTGTTTTTCGGTAATCCTCCCAATCGTCAGCCTTCAAGTTGGGCTTTGCTCCCTTTTCTAAAAGATAATTAACTACTAATATTTGCCCTTTTAGAGCAGCCCAATGTAAGGTGCGTCTCTTAGAATCTAAAGCGTCTATATCTGAACCCTTGGAAACGAGTAATTAACACATGTCTAGTTGACCATTTGAAGCGGTCATGTGTAAAGGTGTTAGTCCTTGACTCTCCTCACTAGTCTTCAAATTGCAGTTTGCTTCTTTTTCTAAAAGATAGTTAGCTACAGATGTTTCTCCTTCTTTTACAGCAACATGTAAAGGTGTGTATCTTAGAGAATTTAAAGCGTCTATATGTGAACCTTTGGATACTAGCAACTGACACATGTCTAGTTTACCATAGCGAGCAGCTAAGTGTAAAGATGTTCGTTCAAGATTCGTCTCCTTGTCAATCTTCAACTTGCAGTTTGCTCCCTTTTCTAAAAGATAATTAGCTATAGATATATGCCCTTCTTTTGCAGCCAAATCTAAAGGAGTTAAACTTTTACCGTCTAAAGTGTCTATATATGCACCCTCTAAAACAAGTAACTGACAAATATCTGGTTTGTTCAGTTTGGCAGCATGATGTAACGGTGTTAACCCATCCTAATCCAAAACATCTATAGATGCACCTTTTGAAAGAAGTAATTTGACAAATTCTAGTTCATCTGCTTTTGTTGAGACAGTTTTTTTAAAAAAATTCTAGTTGCAAAATCTTCTGTTTTTTTCACGGCCCAATGTAATGGAGTAAGGCTTTTATCATCTATAGCATCTGTGTATGCCCCCTTTGAAACAAGTAACTTAACTAAGGATACTTGCCCTTCTATTGCAGCCAAATGTAAGGGAGTGGATGTTTTATCATCTAAAGCGTCTAAATGTGCACCCATTGAAACAAGTAACTGACACGTGTCTAGTTTACCTTTTGCAGCAGCAAAGTGTAAAGGTGTTTGTCTGCAATCATCCAAATTTTCAGCCTTTAAATTGAGGTTTGCTCCCTTTTCTAAGAGATAATTAGCTACGGATATTTGCCAATTTTTCCAGGCCCAATGTAAAGCGGTAAATATCTTATTATCTATAGAGTCTATAAATGTTGACTTTGAAACATATAACTGACGTATGTCTAGTTTACCCTCTGCAGCAGCATGATGTAAAGGTAGTTGTCCAAAACTTTTCCTTGAAGGGTCAATTTTATAATTGCATGGGGCAGATCCGCCAGGTAATGTGGCAGAAATACATTCAGCCTTAAAAGGTGCAATCAAATTTTCATCACTCAATTCACATGTTTTACTTTGCTCTGAATTTACAGCCTTGCTATGACCTGGGTCACGTATAACTGCTTTTCACCTTTTTTTTGAAGGTTCAATTTTAAAATTTTCTAAACTCGAGTCACAGATTTTCGTTTGTTTCGGATTCAGAGTCCTGCTAGGACCCTGATGAATTATTTCTTCAAAATGCCTTTTTCTTGGTGGTTTGATTTTATTAATGTCCAATAATTGGGCTGTTATGTATTCACCCTTAACAGGTAACAAAGAGCTCGAGATTTCAAAGTTAAAGCACCGGGTTTTTCTCTTTTTTGGATTCACAGCCTTGCTTCCTGGGTCACTCATCTCTTCAAAAGATCTTTTTCTTGGCGGCTGAAGTTTAGAAATAGGTTCTGCTTTGCTGGTAGGTACTGACCCACTCAAATTCAGATAGTTCTAATCATGACTCTTTCTTTGTTTTGAATCAGGTTCTGACGCACTGAAAGTTTCAAAGCTCAATTCACAATTTTTCTTTTGTCTTGGATTCACGATCATACTAGGATCTTCATCAATTATTTCTTCGAAATCCTTTTTTCTTGACGGTTAAATTTTAGAAAAAGTTGTGCCTAAGAGTCGGGAGTAAATGATTTCACCCTTGTCTTGTATTGACACGCTTGAATTTTCAAAGCTCAAGTCAAGAGTTTTTGTTTTTTTTTGGATTCATAGCTTTGTTATCTGGGTCACTCGTTTCTTCAAAAGGTCTTTTCCTTGACGGTCTAAGCTTAGAAATGTTTGTCTCAGGTTCATCACGTAATCAGATGGAAATACATTCTTGCTTGTCAGGTACTGCCATGATGGAATTTGGAAAGTTTAAATCATGACTTTCCAGTTCAGATTTTGCAACCTTGCTAGGACCTGGGTCATTGTTCAAAATTGTGTTTTCTTGACCGTTTAATTTCAGAATTATGTGGAGCAGGTTTGTCATGTAATCGGTTGGAAGAATATTCAGCCTTGAAAGGCACTAATGCGCCCACATTTTGAAAGTACAGGTCACGAATTATCTTATTTCTCAAATTTAAAGCCCTCCTACGAACTTGAATTTTCCTTGTCTCCAAATGACTTTTTCTTGACTTTAATCTGGTGGAAATACTTTCTGTCATGACAGGCACCAGTATTCTTGTATCTACAAGATTTCTGTTACAAGATCTCATTTCTTCTAGATTTACAGTCATGCTGGAATTTGGCTCACTCATTTCCACATTAGTTGAGCTTATATCCTCAGAAACACAATCAATCAATCAATCAATCATTTATTACCCACAACTAACAAAAAGTAGTACAAGTGGATTAAATAATAATAAAAATGGAAAACAAAAAAAAAACAAAAAAACTCAACAAACACTAGCAATTAATTTAAACTACGAAAAGAACTGTCAGGGCCAACTTTACAAAATGCATCTGCAGAAAGCTTTTTATGTAGGTCACCGAGCTTTTGAGTTACATCCGTAAAATAGAAATTTTTAACTAAATACCGATTTCTAGTCCATGGCGGCAGAGAAAGAAGAAATTTGCAAAATTTGAAATAAGTAACTTTAATCTTTTTTAAATTCTTTAGCTTAAGAACAGAATGAACACCCGAAAAATAAAGCACAGAATGATCAGAAAAAGTCGAGAATAAGTGCCCAAGAGTACTTCTGTTATATGTTCCACGGTTTGCTACAATTTTTGAATAACTGAACTGAATTTTTCTTACTGAATCAGCAACAATCTGTTTACGAAAGAGAGCTAGAGAATTAGAAACAGTAATACCAAGCCACTGAAAGGAATAGACAGAAAGTACAGAAAATTTACTACATACCAGAGGAGTAGACGAAGACAGATTATAAGATAAGAATTCACACTTATCAAGATTTAGGGATAGACCAATATTTAGGAAAGACTGAGAAATTAAGGAAACCATCGCAGAAAGAGCAGACTTAGTACGACTAATCAACAGAGTGTCATCAGCATAGGCAATGTAAGAAACATCAGTAGAACCAGAAAAATAAGTGCCTGAGATCTTTTCCAGAACAGTAGAAATACAAACTTTGAACAGGGTTGGTGATAAAACACCTCCCTGCCTTACATCTCGAAGCACTTTAATAGTTGTTTCTGGAGAAGATTTCAGGCGGAGGTAAGAATTAGAATACCAAAACTGTAGAAGGTAAATAACCGAAAAATTAACAACAGAAGAAGCCAAAGAAAAGAAAAGCTGGTAATTAACAACAGAATGAAAAGCCTTTGAAATATCAACTGTAAATAGATAGAAGCCTTTACCCTTAGAAAAATTAGAAAGTAGAATAGAAGAAAGGACACGATGAGCATGTTGGCACCCCACACCAGGTCTGAAACCAAGTTGATTTTCACCAAAGAAAGAAATATTTTGAGTTAAATTAGGTAAAAGAATATACTCGAAGTCCTTGCTAATATTGGAAGAAACAGATACTGGACGGTAAGAAGAGCAATCTGTAGGCGGTTTACCTCAATTTAAAATTGAAGTCACGCTGCCACGCAAAAAGCTTTCTGGGACGACAGAAGATGCCAAGCACATTTGAAACAAAAGCGCAAGATGTGACACAAGTTCAGCACATTGGGGTGTTAGATTCATTTTAGAGATACCATCAGCATCAATAGATTTCGACTTAAGATGATTCAAAGCATTCAAAACTTCACAACGCGATATAGGCAAAACCAAAGCGCTGACTTAGAAATCTAGGGACAATTTTAACAAATGCTTCACCAAACTTTCTATGAACAGAATAATTCAAAACGGAGAAAATCTTCGAATAATATGCATGCCAAGAACTCGGTGGAATATCAGTACTATTTACATCAGAATCGTCTGTTTTACTTGAATTACTTACTTTCCTCCAATCTTTAGGAGAGGATAGAAAATGAAACTCTCTGTATGGGATACTTTTTGTATACTTTTCAAATTCTAATTTGATTTTATATTTGATAACAAAAACCTTACTAGATCTTTGTGCAACTAAAATCAGTCAAAATTTTTTGCCAAAATTTAGCTTTATTTTTACAGGCCTTTAGGTTAGGGTCAAGTGACCAAAGAGGTTTTTGAGTATTCTTTCAGATTCAATTTACTGGGACAGAAATTTTTTCAGCTTCTTTCATAGCAGAGAGGATAGAATGATAATATCGGTCTATTTCATATTTAGCATAAATAAAATTCTGACTACACTGCAAAAGCTGATAAGGAACATAAATCGTACTTAGAAGTGAAGCCAACGTTATAAAATAAACAGGAAAATTCGCATTATTTCAATCAGGCTTATAAAACTATTTAGAACGTACACCACGACTCTTAGACATACTCACAAAACAAACAACAGACTTTGATAAACGAAAAGATAGCGGAAGGTGATCAAGATCATTCTCGTCAAAATGAACCGTAACTGGCGAGCAGAAAAGAGCTGCAAAACAAATAACGTGATCAATGTCTGATTTACTACCTGAATGGTGAATATACGTATAATCATGGGACTTCCGAACAATTTTATAAGCCGGGAGAGAATCAAAAAGCTGTCCATTCCTTACATTATCAGAAACCAGATCGGTATTAAAATCACCAGCAATAACAAAATGCAACCCGTTATCCGATATCTTTTGAATTAAAGTTTTAAGACCATTACAAGCACAAGAGAAATTCTGAAGTGAACGAATGGAACGATCATTATATGGCAGATACACATTAATTAGTACAACATTACCAAGACGCACCGCAAGAAGTGTCATCTGATTGTAAAAGCAGAGTACTCGCACCAGAAATACTTTTCTTAAAAAGACAAGCTAAGCCGCCAGAAGGGTGGCCACGAGTAACTTGACCTGGACGCACAAAATCAAAGTGATCACTTCTTCGTCTCAGAATAGTTTTGATAATGGCAGTCTGTAAATGTTTTTGAAGACAAACAAATTCGTAATTAACATACATATAATCAATAAAAAAGGCCTTACCTCTTGTTACATTAAAATTAAATTAGACTACGCTTATGTCCAGATTCATTTTTGAGAATAGACCTTATCAGTGATCTTCTTAATCACAGGGCATCGTAGGCTGTAAGAAGGATGAGATCCTCCACAATTGGCACATTTCGGAGATTTCGTACAACGATCACTGTTCGTAGATAAATGAGGTCCAGCACAACGAGCGGACTTGGGAGCGCTACTAGTACATGCACTTTCCAAGTGTCCAGGGGAACGACACTTGAAGCAACACTTTGGTAATTGCTTGAACTCATAAACACGGAAGTTTTCATACCCAATCTTCACACCGTTTCGCAGAAATGATCCTTTAGTAATCGTGTCTGCAAATTCAAGTTTAACCGATTTGCTTGTTCCAAACCGACTGGACCCGATTATACCAAACTGGTTCTGTAGCATTTCAAGGTCAAAATCAGACGGGACTTCTCGAATAACACCAGTGTGTTTTTTAGATAAAACTTTCACACTAGAACCAGGTAGAGCTTCTTTAGCTGATTTGCAAAAATCTTCAGCGTCAGATTTCTCAATATTCACCGTCCACCACTTTTTAGTCGCTTGCACTCTGGACACCAGCTGATGACCAGAAATTGAGTCTATTACTGATTTTCGCTTTAGCGGGTCACCATGCTCAGGTGGGGGATCGGAGATCAAAATTGTAGTATGCGTATCACACGCAGCAGGTTGGCTAATCACAGGTATTTGAGGAAAGTTCAGATTGTACGAATCAATCTTGGCAGAAACTAGCGAAATCGCTTGCTCAAGGCTCATAAGCTTGGCTGTGACGTGTGTAAACGCTGTTGCAGAGATAACAGGGACTTCTGTTGACCTTTTGATGACAAAACAAGTGAGCTGTTCTCCATCGGCATCACATTTCTTCATAAAGTCTATAATATCTTGCAGGTGACTGAGAATTGCATTACTGCCCCTTCTGACAGGGGGATCATTTTCATTCACAAAACTCCAAAGCTTTGCTTTCTCTGACTTAACAGTTTCCAAATCTGTAAAAAAGTCCACTCCTTTCCGTAAAATAACGGCTTCATCAACACTACTTAAAGTTTCAAAAACAAAGTTCAACAGCGGTGAATACAAAAGTTCGGAAACGCTCATCTTGTTATAAATTCACTTTAAAGCAATAGTTTAAACCAACGCACACTAAGTCCACGGTATGGTCAGGCGACGAGTGCTGGATAATAGTAAATTAAGTTCATTCAAGATAAACCTGCCAAACAGGTTTTTTTATAATACATGAGAAATCTATTTTCTTTGTCTGCATTGATATAATACTTAGCAATAGGTTTGAATCTAAAACAGGTCTTTTTACCATGAACTAAATTTTTATTGTTAAGAATAAATGGACACGTCTGATGATTACAAAGGTAGATTATACGACAGCGTAATTTAAAAGAATCATAAAATAGCCCAAGTACCAACAAATTAATTCAATAAAGTTAATTTAACTGGTAAAGCTTTAAAAAAAAGAAAAAATACATCCTAGAATAAAATAGAGAAAAAAAAACAAAACAACTCACTATCATACTCTTTAAAAAGAAATAACTATAAACGTAAAACGTTTCTGTGTGTCACTACGAAAAAGAAGTATTGGTAGATTTTTCGTTCAACCTAGCACAAAACAATAACCATGAATGGAAGCAGGGACCCACTTCACGCACCAAGTCGTTACTGACTTACCACATCACTCTGGTAGTTATTAATATATTTTTTTTGTCTTTTTAACAAAGGATTGATTACTTCACTCAGTTTTTTGACCTGTATTGGTTCAGATTTTTAAGTATTAGATAATTTAAAAAAGCTGCCACCTGTCTTTTGACCTTCTAATTCCTGTAAACGCCGACCTGGAATATCTTCACCACCAGGAGCTTCTTTTTTAGGAAGTTTCTTGGCGATTTCAATAAAAATCTCAGTCATGTTCATGGCAGTTTTAGCATATGTCTCCATACCCATAAGTCCTAGTTCGTACTCAAACACTTTTGCTAAATCAAATTCTACAGCCCTCCTGTGGGCCAAGTCCGATTTAGTCCTAGCCAATGCGAACACTCTTTTTGGTGACGCTTGACGTTGTAGTTCGCGAATCTAGTTCTGAGCACGGGTAAATGTTTCCTGATTAGTTATATCATAAACTACAATAGCTGCCTAGGCTCCACGATAATATATGGGAGCGAGACTGTGATACCTCTCCTGTCCGGCTGTGTCCCAAACTTCAAACTTGACTGTCGTGTCATCCAAACACACTGTCTTTGTTAAAAAGGCAGCTCCTATGGTACTTTCTTGATACTCGTGAAACTGTCCTTTAACGAATCGCAAAACTAAACCAGACTTTCCAACATTACATTCGCCTAATAAAACAATTTTAACACAGTTAGCTATAGGTGACTCTAGCTTATGATTGTCGATTTTGTCAAACTTCGTGTAGTCTTCTCTCATTGCTTTATTTTTCAAAACTGACAACCGTACTTACAAAAGCCAATTTATATATATAGATGATGTAATTATCCATGTTTAGCGTTAATGACGTAAAGAATCCTTATGATGTTATACTTTCTTGTGTATGATATCATACCACGGTAAATCAGTCCATGCTTCTATGATCATAGTGCATTACCTTAATCAATGTAGATAGGTTTCTTACCGTTATATGGATACCATCTAAATCTCTAGGTTATCTAATGGACAAAAACTACACTGCTATAACTAGACTGTTATACTCACAAAATTGCAGCATCAATTGCAGTTTTCTTTTCCCATATCAATATTACCTAGGCTAGGATGCCATTTATCCCTATCTTTACCTACTAACATGTCAATGTATTTTAATAAAAGCTTCACAATTCTAACCTGGTGCTACATACATAGCACCGTATGTCCATTTATTCCTGTAGCAGTAATTTAAATTCATTGGAATCACCACTATCATCTTCAATTGTTTCTGCAGATTCATATACTAACATGGATGACACCGTGTACCTTTTACCCATGAAATCAGAGAACAGTTTTCTATTATATGGACCATTACGATCTAGACAAGGTGCAAGATTGCCCATCTCTTTAGAATGAAAACTTCAGTCTGATTGTTGCTATATTTAGTCTCTTTGTAACTTATTAATTTAAATGTTCCTTATGACTGTTTTAAATTCTAATTGTACATATTTATTCTCAGAGTTCTTAAAGCAACAATCCGTCAATTGGTAGCTTGATAACATGAGGCAATTTATTTTGAAATCGGTATGAAAATCCGTTAACAACTAATATTTATTATCCAAGTAAATAAAAAGGAGAAAATTTTGTAATTTTTATTATAATACTTCAAATCTCTCTCTTCACTCCTTCCACTATTTCTCTCCACTCACCAAAAAAAAGTGATTATTTATTTTTAGAGTTACGGAAATTCTAAGTCAATGAATTACGCTTGGCTCATTTAGTTAATGCTTCAGTATATTTTAGATCTTAGTTATTACTTTTAATGTTAGCCAAAACTCGTGAAAAACCATGCTTGATTAGATACAAATTTATCAGTTTAACTCAAAACAGGGTATCCTATAATTGTTGCTTGTTAGAGGAAATAGTTTTCCTTGGATCTTTGGCAAATCTTAAAGCTGCTTAGGAAATATTTTCTATTTGGAACTCCCTTAGTTGAAAAGATCTAAAAATTTTTTATTCATTCTGATACAAAGATTTTGTCAATGTTATCCCAGTTGTCGGACAACAGATGTATGCAAATTCCTTTTCTTATGTCTCCGACGTTTTATTAGACATTCCAAACGTTTGATATGATAGCTTACTCTAACAATAAAGAACACATAACAATGTAATGCATAATATATTTTTAATGAAATAATGCTATGTAGAATATTAATAAAAAAAATATATTATGATACATTATTATTATCAATGATTAACTTTGGACATTTTGAATCTGTTCCATAAAATAGTTCACCATGTTCTCACTTGATATTATAGCTATTGTCATCTCTTAGTTCGTGATTAGTAGCATAATCATTATTCCATTTTCAGTCATACACAATTTTTACTGGTGTCTCATCAACAGGCTCAATATGCTTTTTGTCTTTGGTCATTGAATGTTTGATCAATGGCAGTAACGTTTGCCAGTGACTTGTTTTTCATCGATTCATCTTTATATTCCATAGTAATAATTTTTGACAATGCCCTTTTTATTTTTCTGGCAACTTCACGGTCTATTACCACATTATTTTTACACAGGTAAAATTTTCGGCATATAGACAAGATATGGTTTACGATATTAATAGAAGATTAGGTCTTTATCTTAGTGATCTTCCGTTGAATGCTAATACCCTACAGGTGACGATTGTATGTTTAAATAGGTAATGCGTTACCTGCAACAGTAGCAAGGATTAGTTCTCTATCATCAACGATTTTTTTATGTTGGTATTCTCTTTGAGTGCAATCATCTCTGGAGATCTCAATCTCACATAACCACCAACATAAGAGTTAAATTTTTTCGGTATTCCAAAGAAATTTAATTCCTCACTGTCATGCCAATGAATGCTTACATTTCCAATAGTGCTAACACTTTTACTTCTTTCATAGTTTGAACACTTCTCCTTTTGGCAGTAAATGCTACAATAACCTTGTTATGTGAACACACTTTACTAAGTTGCTCCATCTTCACTTTTTAAAGATATGACTTATGTGTTAATCCTTCCACTGTGTTAAAAATACTGATTTATTGCGTGCAATAGACTAGGTAGTGTCGATATCCAGACATGGACTACCAGTTGGAAAGCCACATCGTGTCTCTGACCAATCATAGAGTAAAATTTTTAGAGACTTAAGCATATTTTGTCATTTTAAGATACCTACAAAAAAAAGTTGAATAATATCGAGGCTTTAAAAAAAATTGTTTATTTTTACGAAAAAAATATTGAATTAGCATTATCATTCATCATCATTATGAGTATGAAAAACTGGACTTAAGTTTCACATTTGAACAAGAGAATTGTATTTGCCATAATTTTCGTACAAGAAACTAGAGTTAACGGTCAAAAACCCTTATTAGCTCAGATTTTACGGAAATAGTTTTATTTTTCGATCCAAAAATAGACTTAAGTTTCACATTTGAACCAGAGAATTGTACACTACTGAAATATTCCAACTCTTGCATTTCAACCACAATAGAACACTACTGAAATATTCCAACTCTTACATTTCAACGACAGAAATCCCAATGAACTTTGAAAAATTAAGAGAATGTACCTCTGACTAGGTAAACCACGACGGAACATTACTCAAATAATCCGACTCTTACATTTCAACGATAGAAATCCAAAATGAACCTTGAAAATTTAAGAAAATTTAACTTTGATAAGGTAAACCACTAAAGAACACTACTGAAATATTCCAACTCTTACATTTTAAAAGAAATAAAACCAAAATGAACATTTAAAAATAAAGAGAAATGTGCTTGTAACTAGGTAAAACTCATCAAAACACTGCTGAAATATTCCAACTCGTGCATTTCCACGAAATAAAACAAAACTGATAATTTAAAAATAAAGATAATGTAAATGCGACAAGGTAAACAATGATAATGCAATACTGAAATATTCCAACTCTTGCATTTCAGTGACAGAAATTTAAGATGAGCTTTGATTTTTTGGCAAGGTAAACCACGACAAAACACCACTGAAATATTCCAACTCTTGCATTTCAACGAATGAAATTCAAAATGAACTTTGAAAAATCAAGAGAATGTATCTGTGACAAGGTAAACCATGACAAAATACTACTAAAATATTCCAACTCTTGCATTTCAACGAAAAGAAATTCAAAATGAACTTTGAAAAATTAGAGAATGTAGACGGTGACAAGGTAAACCATGACAAAACACGACTGAAATATTCCAACTCTTGCATTTCAATGAAAGAAATCCAAAATGAACTTTGAAAAATTAAGAGAATGTAACTGTGACAAGGTAAACCACAACAAAACAGTACAGAAATATTCCAACTCTTGCATTTCAACGATTTAAATCGAAAATGAGATTTGAAAAATTCAGCAAATTTAAGAATTACAAGGACATTAATAACAAAACATAAGTTAAATAAACCAAATATCTAATCTATTCGCAAGAAATCAAAGATGAAATATGTAAAACCTTATGAATCTGTCACTTTAAAGGATAAGAGCACCAAAAAAATCTTGTAACAATTTAGATCTTGCATTTCAACGAAAAGAAATTCAAAATGAACTTTGAAAAATCAGAGAATGTAGACGGTGACAAGGTAAACCATGACAAAACACGACTGAAATATTCCAACTCTTGCATTTCAATGAAAGAAATCCAAAATGAACTTTGAAAAATTAAGAAAATGTAACTGTGACAAGGTAAACCACAACAAAACACTACAGAAATATTCCAACTCTCGAATTTTAATGAAAGAAATTCAAAATGAACTTTGAAAAATCAAGAGAATGTAACTATGACAAGGTAAACCATGACAAAACACTACTGAAATATTCCAACTCTCGTATTTCAATGAAAAAAATCCAAAATGAAATTTGAAAAATCAAGAGAATGTAAGTCTGACAAGGTAAACCACAACAAAACACTACTGAAATATTCCAACTCTTGCATTTCAACTAAAAAAAAGCAAAATGATCTTTAAAAAATCAAGAGAATGTAACAGTGACATGGTAAACCATGACAAAACACTAGTGAGATATTCCAACTCTTTCATTTCAATGAAAGAAATTCCAAATGAACTTTTAAATGTTAAGATAATTTAACTGTGAGAAGGTAATCCACGGAAAAACACAAATTAAATATAACAACTAGATAATTTCATAGAAAAAAATTCAAATTAAAATTTGTAAAATTAAGAGACTGTAACGGTGACAAGGTAAACAACTAGTAAATACTACTTAAATGCTCCAACTCTTGCATTTCAATGATAGACATTAGATATGAACTTTGAAAAATTAAGAAAATGTAACTGTGACAAGGTAAACCTCATCAAAACACCAGAGGAATATTCTGACTCATTAATTACAAAAATATTAAATTAAATACTAAAATTAAAAATTATATAAAATATAGACTATGACAGGGTAATCCAAGACAAAACACTTTTCAAATATTCAAACTCTTGCATTTCAATGAAAGAAATTCAAAATGAACTTTGAAAAATCAAGAAAATGTAACTCTGACAAGGTAAACCATAACAAAACCTTACTGAAATATTCTAATTCATGCATTTCAACAATATAAATTCAAAATGAACTTTGAAAAATTAAAAGAATGTTTCTGTGTTAAGGTAAACCATGACAAAACACTACTGAAACATTCCGACTCTTGCATTTCGATGAGAGAAATACATAATAAACAAATAAAAATCAAGAGAAAGTAACTGTGACTAGGTACACCACTACAAAACACTACTGACATAATCCAACTATTGCATTTCAATGAAATAAATTCAAAATGAACTTTGAAAAATTCAAAAAATATAACTGTGATAAACTAAACCACAAGAGAACACTACTGAATTATTCCAACTCTTGCATTTCAATGAAAGAAATTCAAAATTAACTTTGAAAAATTAAGAAAATGTAACAGTGATTATGTAGAGCACGACAAAACACTTTTGAAAGAATCCTGCTGTTAAATATCAATTAAAGAAATCCAAAATGAACTTTGAAAAATCAAGAGAATGTAATTGTGACAAGGTAAACCACTACAAAACACTTTTGACATATTCCAACTCTTGCATTTCAATGAATGAAATTCAAAATGAACTTTGAAAAATCAAGAGAATGTAATTGTGACAAGGTAAAACACAACAAAACACTACTGAAGTATTCCAACTCTTGCATTTCAACGAAAAAAATTCAAAATGAACTTTGAAAAATCATGAGAATGTAACTGAGACTTGGTAAACCATGACAAAACAATCCTTAACGATTCAAATTCTTTCATTTCAACTAATTAAATTCAATATGAACTTTTAAATATCTAGAAAATGTAACTTTGACAACCTAAACCATGAAAATAAACAAATGACATTTTAATTTTCTTGCATGTCAAAGACAGAAATTCAAAATGAAGTTTGAAAAATAAATATACTGTAACTGTGACTAATTAAAACATGACAAAACACTACAGACGTATTAAATCTTTTTCATTTCAACAAATTAAATTAAATATTAAGTTAGTAAAAAACAGATACTTTAAATTTTACATGTTAAAACCTTACAATAAAAGATATACAAAGTCAAATTACTTCTTTTAAAAGACAGAACTAAAAAATGTTAATTTAAAACTCGAGATAATGTAACTTAGAAACTTTATAGAACAACAGAGAAATCCTGAACTAGTATAACTATCTCATTAAAAATATATAAAGTAAAAATTAAAATTCAAAAATAAATAAAATTTAGACTTTTAAAATTTAATAAAATACAAAACACTACTGAAACATTCAAAATATTGAATTTAATATATAGAAATAAAAAATGAAAATTTAAAAATCAAGATAATGTAACTATGACAATTTAAACCATAACAGAACACTACTGAAATAGTCAAACTCTTTCAATTAAACGAAATAAATCAAAAATTAAATGTTTAAATTAAATGTAATTGTAATTTTATAATGTAAAAAACGAAGTAACAATAATTACACATTTAAACTCCTTAAATTAAATTAAAGAAATACAAAATTAAATTTTAAAAATCAAGAAAATTGAGATCGAATAAGGTAAACCACAACAAACCACTACTGAAATATTCCAGCTCTTTCAATCCAACGACAGAAATTCAAAATGAACATTGAAAAATTAAGATAATTTAAATAGGACAGTGTAAAGCACAACAGAGCACTATTGAAATAATCCATCACTGAAATTTCAACTAAATAACTCCAAAATGAACATTTTAATTTCAAGATAATGTAATTTTGAATAGTTAAACCATAAACAAACACTTTTGACATAATCGATCTCGATCAAATAATATGAATAATATCAACATTGTAAAATATATATATAAATAAGTTAACTGGGACGATGTAAACAGCACCTAACCACTACTTAAATATTCAGTCTCTTTCATTTAAAAGAGGGGAATTCTAAATGAACATTGAAAAATCAAGAAAATGTAACTGTGACATGGTAAACCATGACAGAACACTGCTGAAATATTTCAACTCTTGCATTTCAATGAAAGAAATTTAAAGTGAACTTTGAAAAATTAAAAGAATGTAACTTTGACAAGGTCAACAATGACAAAACACTACTGAAATATTCCAACTCTTGCATTTCAATGAAAGAAATTCAAAATGAACTTTGAAAAATTAAGAGAATGTAACTGTGACAAGGTAAACCATGACAAACACTACTGAAATATTCCAACTCTTGCATTTCATCAAAACCTGATACCTGATAGAGTATTGAACACAAGCAAAAAGGGGGTGACTTCTCTATTTTCAAAAATATAGTGTTTAATGCGATTCTTTAGCTTACTTTTTCTTAGAAGTAAAATTTTTCGTTAATTATAACAAGTTTTCTGTCACAAGTTTCAAATGTTTATTAACATTAACACATTTTCTCATAAAAGTAGCAACTTCTTTCTTAACACTAACAAACTTTTACTCAAAACTGTCAAATATCTTTTAGAAGTAAGAGGCTTTTACTTAACAATAAAAAATTTTTTCTAATAGCACCAATTTTTCCGTTCAAGATAACAAATTTATCTTAGAAGTAACAGTTTTTTCGTCAGTGATGACAATTTTTCTGTTAGAAGTAGCAAGTTTTCTGTCAAAAATAAAAAAAATTTCTTAGAGGTAACTATTTTATGTTTTCTGTCATTAGTAGAAAGATCCTACTTATGATATTAAGTTTTCTGTCAGAAGTAGCAAGTTTTTCTTAACACTAGCAAATTTTCTCTTCGAAGTAACAACTTTTTCCCTTAATGCTAACAAAGTTTTGCATATCATCAATTAACTTTTGGAAGTATCACTTGTTTCTTAATAGTAAGAGAGGTTTTCTAATAACAGCAATTTTTCAGTCAAAGATAAAAAATTTCCCTTAGAAGTAACATTTTTTTTTGTTTATGATAACAAGCTTTCAGTCAGAAGAAGCAGGTTTTCCGTAACACTAACAAACTTTCTTATCAAAGTAACAATTTTTTCCTTAATACTAACAAACTTTTATTTGACACTATCAAATTTCTCGTAGAAGTAACAGGTTTTTTCTTAACAGTAACAATTTTTGCTAATAGCTCCAACTCTTCCATCAAAGATAACAAATTTCTCTTAGCGGCAAAAATTTTTTGTAAGTGATAACAATTTTTTCCGTTAGAAGTAGCAAGTTTTCTATAAAAGGTAATGAAATTTTCTTACAAGAAACAAATTAATGTTTAAGATAACATGTTTTCTGTCACAAGTGGCAAGTTTTCTTTAACACTAAAAACTTTTCTCATCAAAGTAAAGACTGTTTCCTTAATACCAACAAGTTACTTGACAATATAAATTTTTATTGAAAGTAAAAGTTTTTTTCATAATAGTAAAAAAATTTTTAACAACACCAAGTTCTCCATCAAAAATAATATATTTTTCTTAGAAGTAACAATTTTTTGTCAGTGATAACAGTTTTTCTGTTAGAAGTAACAAGTTTTCAGTCAAAGATAACAATTTTTTATTAGAAGTAGCAATGTTATGTTCATGATAACAAGTATTCTATCAAAATTAGCAAGTTTTCCTTAACACTTACAAATTTTCTCATCGAAGTAAGAAATTGTTGCTTAATACTAACAAAGTTTTACTTAATGTCATCAAATTTCTTTTGGAAGTGAAACTTGTTTCTTAATTGTAAGAAATGTTTCCTAATAACAAGCAATGTTTCCTTAGATGTAGTAATGTCATGTTCATAATAACAAGTATTCTATCAAAATTAGCAAGTCTTCCTAAACACTAACAAATTTTCTCATCGAAATAAAACATTTTTGCTT
The DNA here is from genome assembly GCF_049724085.1 of Artemia sp. Qi Xiang Cuo. Classification (NCBI taxonomy): domain Eukaryota; kingdom Metazoa; phylum Arthropoda; class Branchiopoda; order Anostraca; family Artemiidae; genus Artemia; species Artemia sp. Qi Xiang Cuo. The sequence goes on along the minus strand of NC_142809.1, from coordinate 50,322,374 downwards.
AATAATAACAAACACTTAGTTAACATTATAAAGTTTCTTTTAGAAGTAATAGGTTACTTCTTAACAATAGCAAATTTATTCTAATAGCACAAAGTTTTCCGTCAAAGATAAAAAATTTATCTTAAAAGTAACAATTTCATTGTCAGTGATAGCAAGTTCTCTTTTAGAGCTAGCAAGTTTTCCATCAAAGATAACAAATTTTTCTTAAACGTTACAATTTTTTCGTTTATGATAACAAGTTTTCTGTCAGAAATAGCAAGTTCTCAATACTAACAAATTTTGTCGTCGAAGTAACAACTTTTTCCTTAATACTAACAACATTTTACTTAACACTATCAAATTTCACTTAGAAGTAACAGGTTTTTTTCTTGACACCAACAAGTTTCTTTCAATAGTACCAAGTTTTCTGTCAAAGATAACAAATTTATCTAAGAAGTAACAATTTTTTCATAAGTGATAATAATTTTCCCGTTCGAAATAGCAAGTATTTTGTCAAAAATAACGAATATTTTTTAGAAGTAACAATTTTATGTTTATGAATGCAAATTTTCTGTCAGAAGTAGCAAACTTTTCTTAACACTAGCAAATTTTCTCTTCGAAGTAACAATATGTTCCCTTAACACTAACAAAGTTTTACTTATCGTCAAATTTCTCTTGGAAGCCACATGTTTCAAACAGTTCATGGTAACGAACTGTAAGTAAGGAGCGACCTGGCTCAATAGTAACCGAAACTTTAAAACATGGAATTTTGATACCAATAGATACATCAAAATAATCAAATTTTAATTTTGATTTCAAATATACAAGTTTCATCAAGGTGTTATATAACCCAACAAAAGTTACGTGCCTGAGAAAATTGGGCTGATTTTTGAAAAAAGGAGGAAAGACCCCCTAAAAGCTATAGAACCTTAATGAAAATCACAACATCATATTCAGCGTATCAGAAAACCCTATTGTGGAGGTTTCAAGCTCCTATCTACAAAAATGTGGAAATTTCCATTTTTTGCCAGAAAAAAGATCACGGATGCGTGTTTATTTGTTTTTTGTTTTTTTCTTTTTCCCAGGGGTGATCGTATCGACCCGGTGATCCTAGAATAGCGTGGGAAGGCTCATTAGAACGGAAATTAAAAGTTCTAGTGCCCTTTTTAAGTGACCAAAAAAAAGAGGGCAACTAGGCCCCCTCCCACGCTAATTTTTTTCTCAGAGTAACTCGATCAAAATTTTGAGATATGCATTTTGTTCAGCAAGGTCGATAATCTAATAAATATGTATTTTAGGATGACTTAATCCCCCACAGTTCCCAGGGGAAGGGCTGCAATTTATGAACTTTGCCCATACAGACGTTTTCAGGAAGGATTTTTTTCTGGTGGGGAGGGGGGAGATGGAGGAGGGAGATACTCGGGAGAATCTGTCCCTGGAGGATGTGTCTTTGGGCTAATGGATATTGCTATAAAAGGGCGCCGGATTTCCAAGCATTATTTAAAAAACGATCAGATAATTAAATTAAAAAAAAGTTTTTTCAACTGAAAGTAAGAAACGACATTAGAACTTAAAACGAACAGAAATTATTACGTATATGAGGGGCTTCTCCCAGAGTTCAATACCTCGCTCTTTACGCTACAGTTTTTTAGTGCTTTCAAAAGAGCTATCTATTCTAATTAAACAGCCTTTGTGATTCAGGGGTTTGTGAATAAAATTTTTTTTTAATACTTGATAGCAAAATACTTGATAACTTCAATTCATAATCAACGGACTCAATCAACTAGTCTAAATATGATACGAGACGGTAAAAAGACTAAATATGATAAGAGATGTGCTAATAAAATTAAATGGACAGGGATTTACTGCCTTAGCAAACGGCACCAAGGGTGGGAAGAGACTTTTTCGTTGTACCGTTTAATGTATAATCGTTGTACCGTTGTATTGTATAATGATAGTATATGTTGTTTTATCATATCAAAAATACTGTCATGTACGTCCAGCTTATTACCGTGAGAGCATCTTGGAAAAAAATTTATTTGAATATTCATTCAAAAATACAAGTTTGAATGAATACATGTTTATCGATAATACAATATATTCCAAGAAACATGCTCAAAAATATTGATATGCTGTA
>NC_142809.1:50312758-50315258 GCF_049724085.1 Artemia sp. Qi Xiang Cuo | reverse complement strand
AAGCCAAGACAGATAGTCCAAGTAATTACAGATAGTCCAACTGTAAGTAAAATTCATCTGAGTCACTAGTTTCTCCGTCAGTCGGTTCTACAGGGGTGTATACTACTATAACTGATACCCTGAACTTTCTAGTCATAAAATGAGCAACTAGTATTCTATTATTAATACCTTCCCAGCCTAAACAAGACTTAGCAGCTTCCTTATTCATCATGAGCCCTACTCCCTGTCTATGTACCCCATCCTTCCTGCCTGAGTAAATAAATTCTATATCACCTAATTTCATGCTTGCTACCCCTGGGATATGAGTGTTTGTAATTCCTAATAAGTCCAGTTCAAAACGTCAGATCGTGAGTCAAAATATCAATGCGATGGTAATTTTTTAACGTTGTAATAATACGAGTTCCAATTTTCCTGTTCTTTAAATCATGAAAATTATTTTCACCTTAGGAAAAGAAATGATCCCGGATACCAGTACATGATGGGGATCACATATCTTCTCAAGTTTACACCGAAGTGCTTAAGCCAGCTTAGAACCGGACAGCACGAAGTCCCTGGGACCTTCGGTATGGATGAGGGCTTTGTGTAATCCTAGGCCCATCTTGGTCACAACATGGTTTTCAGCACTTGGCGATGCTCTTCTATCAACAAGAGTCGAAACCCTGCACAGACAGTCTCAAGCCTATATATATATATATATATATATATATATATATATATATATATATATATATATATATATATATATATATATATATATATATATATATATATATATATATATATATATATATATATAGTCTCTGCTCTTGAATATCTTATAGTAAAGCTTTTGTGTTTTAACTTCAAGAATTTGTACACGAGGTTCAAGCTGTTCTTTTTGGTTGATGTCTTTTAATACAGACTTTAACCTTTTTTAACAACCTCTTTAACCTCTTTTTTTACAACCTCTTTAACCTCCAGACTTTAACCTCTTTTAATACAAACAAACACACAATAGATATTAATGCATATGAATAAATAAATTTTAAAACGAATGAAACTTAAATTGAATATGCAATTTAAGCTTGAAACGAACAAAAATCAATACAAACAAGAACTTTAAATTTCTAATCGAATGAGCCCCCTTTAGAATTTATACGACCAACCGATTTTGAATTATTTAATTTTTAACCAAGAAAATAAGGTTTTTCAGATTTTAAACATTACCTGAAACGCGAGAGAAAACAGCTAAAACAAAAAAAAAAGACTAGAATCCTATAAAACGAAATTTTCAGTATTATATACAAAATTTACAAAAAAATTAAAAAGTAAATGCCAAAAGGGTCTAGAGAAGGGTTTTCTGAGGAAAAGGGTCTAGAGAGGGCACAACACCTACTTCCCATAGTCAGGCAATACTGAGAAACCCAAATTGGCCAACTACTAAAGCCATAAGAAAGAAAATCGAGCATTTTTGCTTAGTCAATTTCCACTTTATTTAGCAATGTTGGTAATACATATTATGCTCCAAAATTATACAAAACCGTTCCCTTTTTATTCCAAATTTCCAAAATTTTAAGTGTTAGCTATTCAAAATTATAAGATTTTCATTTATATGTGAATGCCTATAAGTTCATAAATAGGAAATTATGTTATAATTTAGTTTTGCATCCTACTTTGACCACTAGATTTCCTGTCGCAGTGCTTTTGTTTTTTAATTGGAAACATAAGCGCTATCTAGATTAAACATATTGATTAGATGGGTGTTTGAGGAGATTCGTCTTCTAATTTTAGATAGTATTTATATATATTTAAATATGGATATTACGAACAATGAAAGGTAAAACAAATAGGAATTATTCTAAGACAGTGAAATATTATCTAAGTGATTTTTTTGGCTTTATATCTAAGAGCCGTTATCAGCAAAGAAAAGCACAAGATAAATAAAAATAACACTTGCAATAAAATACTTACAATTAAAAAGACAAAAACTGTTGTAGAATCACCATTTCAAGGAAATTTAAAAAGAGTACTGGTCAATATTCCTTGAAGTGACGATTTTGAATTATTTAATTTTTAACCAAGAAAATAAAGCTTTTCTTTTTGAAAAATTGAGTAAATTTGAAAATTAAAACTAACAAAACTTATTGCTTCGCGGATTTCGTAAAACACAAACACAATTTAAATCAAAAAATAATTCAAACATTATAAACAAAAACTTGACACAACGTAAAGCACAAGTTAAAAAACTTTAACTTCCCATGTCAAAGCAAAATGTAACAAATGCAACTTAAACCAAATACAAAAAAAAAGAAAAAGAAAAACCTGTTTGTCATTTAACTTTTTTCTTTCTGCCACTGTTTTTAGCCCTTCGTAACAAAAATGAAATTTTTTGATGAACATATTACTCAAAATTGTCTCTGCCCTACGAAAGAGGACTACAACTTCCAATAATAAACCCTAAACTCTAAGCCTCAGTTAAGGAAACTAAAAACTGACAAACGAACATGTTATACCCTGCAAA
>NC_142809.1:50260258-50312258 GCF_049724085.1 Artemia sp. Qi Xiang Cuo | reverse complement strand
AATCAAGCATTAATGTAGACTATGCGACAAACTGACAACTAAGCACTTTACGAGTCTATATAAACTTGCGCTTTGTAAGACTTTCTCCATTCCCAGGTAGCTGCGGGAGTGTAGACCTTCAGTCCCCTTTTTTGAATGAATTGCTCGAAAAAAATATGGAAAAGGTAGCTTTTATCTTTCCAAATTTGGTGTCCACACAAACAGACTTCATTGAAGATGAAGACGATGACAATGGGGTTTTGAATGATGGAGGGTTAATGTGGACGCAGTCGAAGAGGGAAACTTCACTTATGTGGTCGGATTTACGTTTAAAAAAATTAATTCTCTGGCACGGCTGTTCAGAATGTGAGGAGCAATTCAACCTTGGTCAGATCAAACCCGTCACGATTGTCACATACCTTGATCAGCGTTTCAAGAAAATATATTTTTTGCCCGACAATCTTATTCAAGTTGAGAGTTAAATAGCAAGGGACATGGATTTGACCTTGCTGGATACTGAATCTGTATCAACAGATGCAAGAGCCGTGACAGTCCATGTGATTTAGCATCCACAGAGTTAAGCCAGTTTGTGGGGATCAGATGACGAAGTTTCAGCAGTCAAGTCAAAGCATATGTCGCCAGCAGCCGAATTTATCACGGTTCTGCAGATTTTCAATAAGTAATCTTTAGTTCCAAGAAAACTGATTCACTCAAACGTTCCAGGAGGTTTTGGGAGATGAAAATAAGTAAAAAAAGACATACTGATACCAAATTACTGTTCTGTTTTTAATGGTTGATCCATGATATAGCCTCTATAATCTTTTCTGAAAAATATCCTTACATTCCTGAAAAAGAAAACTCTCGTCTTGGATTTTGTTTTCCTGGATTGTTGAGTTACCAACTTCAAAGATAAAGGTTTGAAGAATCTTTAGGTCGATTTTCCTAATTCTTGACGAAATTCCAATCCTCAAATCCTGGGCAAGAGGTTCTAGACTCTTAAGTTTGTACACTGTAACGTCAAAGTGTGAAATACCTTATCAATATCTACTTAAGATTGAAACTAGAAAGTAAAAGTTTTCCGTTTCAAGGAATATAAAACTGGATCATGACAATCAGCTATAAAAAAAAATCATGATTTTAAATTGGTGCCTGAAAAAATAATGAAAATAAAATCTAAAATAAAAAAATAGTACTTTCACTCCTTAGACACCAATAGACATATCAAAGGAATTGGTGTTTTATGGTGATTTCAACTACATAAGTTTCGTTAAATCTAGTTTTATCCATCAAAGAATAGGAGCCTGAAAAAATTTGCCTTATTTTCGAAAAAAAGGGAGTAAGAACCCATAAAAGTAACAGAATCTCAATAAAAATCCTACCATCGGCTTCAGCTTATCAAAGAACAATGTTATAGAGGTTTCAGGCTTCTATCTGCAATTAAATAAAAAACAAGTTTTTCAGCTGAAAGTATGGAGCAACATTAAAACTTAATCGAACAGAATATGTATATGAGGAGATTCGCTCCTTAGTCAATACCTCGCTCTTTACGCTAAAGTTTGAATTTTGTTCGAATCACAAATCCCTGAATCACAAAGGCTGTTTAATTAGACTAGATAGCTCTTTGAAAGTACAAAAAAAATTGCTTAAAAAGCGAGGTATTGACTAGGGGGCCAATAGGGGGCCCCCTATTGAGGGGAGGTGGAGGTGGATTTCCCTGCATTATCTGAAAAACGATCAGAAGTTAAATGAAATCATCTGGATTAAAGCATCTGGATTAAACAGTATTGACTGTTTTTTTTTTATTTAATTTCTGATCGTTTTTTAAATAATGCTGGGAAATCCGGCACCCCCTTCATAGAAATGTCCCTTCCCCAAGGAAACATCGTCTATAAAAAGATTCTCACGCGTGACCCCCTCCTCCTACCCCCCCACCAGAAATAATTCCTCCTGAAAACGTCTGTATACTTCCAAATAACCGATACTATATGTAAACAATGGGCGAAGTTCATAACTTGCAGCCCTTCCCCCGAGCACTGAAGGGAATTAAATCATCCTCAAAGACATATTTATTATATTTTCGACTATGCTGAGCAAAATTGCTATCCCAATATTTAGATTGGGTGACTTCGGGAAAAATGACCGTGGGAGGGGGCCAAGTTGCCCTCCAATTTTCTTGGTCACTTAAAAAGGTCACTAGAACTTTTCATTTCCGTTCGAAAGAGTCCTATCATGATACTCTAGGACTACTGGATCGATACGATTACCCCTGGGAAAAAAAACAACAAAAAAATAAAATAAACACGCATCCGTGATCTTTTTTCTGGCAAAAATACAAAATCCCACATTTTTGCAGATAGGAGCTTGAAACATCTACAGTAGGGTTTTCTGCAACGCTGAATCTCATAGTTTGATTTTCATTAAGATTCTATTACTTTCAGGGTATGTTTTCCCTTTTTTCAAAAATAAGGCAAATTTTTTCAGGCCCAAAACTTTTGATGGGTACGACTAAACTTGATCAATCAATCAATCAATCAATTTTATTCAATCAATAAACTCAACAAAATACACTTCAATATAAACTCCTCCGTAAGGCTCTATGGCCAGGAAAAAACAGGGGAGAAACAAAAATGAAACAAATACTTAAAAAACAAAAACATTTCAACATCATACATTCACACTTTAAGAGACTCAACACAAAAGAAATTATAAGATAAAAAATCCATAAGATACAATGATCAACATAAAAAAAAACAACTTAATTACTAGCTAGAAAATCCCTAGCATAATTTCTGAACATACCAAACGGGTGGCAGCTTCGTGCAGACACAGGGAGCGTGTTCCAAATCCTGTTGCAAGTTGTTAGAGGGTTGAAATCAAACCTCACTGATGGAATATGAAGCATCTGGAAATTGCTGGAAGTGCGGAGATGATAAGTCGAGTAATCAGAAACAAAAGATATATTATTACATAGAGCAGCAGGAAGATGACCGTGCAACTATAAAAAGATGAAAGAAGACCAAGAAAGAAAATAGAGAGATTTCAAATCAAGCAAGGGTTTAAGTGAAGATCGGTTAGTTTTCTTAGTAAGAGTCCTTGCTTTATCATAAAGTTTTGAAAGTGGCATCAGAGACGCCACTTCCACCAAAAAGGAAATTTGCCCACCAAAAAGGAGGGCAAGTAGGCAACAACTTAGCTAGGCAATAAATGATCACTTTCACCAAAAAGGAAATTTGACTTACTTGACTTAAGAATCCTGCCAAGGGTTCAGCGTAGAGAACGATGATACCAGGCGCCTCCAGGTTGTTCTATCGCTTGCCAGACTCGCAGCTTCTTCCGACGGGATGTGGGCTTGGGTTCAGGAATTCATCGACTTTGTCTTTTCACCTAGTGGGGAGGAGGCATCCTCTGGACGCCCCCCCCCAAATTAAAGAAAAAAAACTTATAAAAAAACGCAAACCATAAATACTAGAAATTAAAGAAGAACCTTAATTTGAAACCATAAACCCACACACAATATTTAAAACACCATATATAAACTCGAGTCACACACAAAAACATGAAATCTAACGTAAATAACCCAATATATATATATATTGGGTTATATATATATAACCATATAACAATATATATAACCATATAACAATATATATATATAACCCATATATATATATATATATATATATATATATATATATATATATATATATATATATATATATATATATATATATATATATATATATATATATATATATATATAGCACCACATTCCAAATTATTAGCCCAAGGACCCAAATTTCTATTGCAAATTTCTATTTCTGTTTTTTTTAAGTTTTAATGTTGCTCCCTATTTTCCGTTTAAAAATGTGTTTTTAATTTATTTAATAACGTAAAAAAATTACTAATCAAATAGAGTTGACATTCAATTTAGCTTTACGGCAACAAAAGTGTAAAATGGAGGAACTTGAAGAAAAAATCTGGAAGATTGTTGAAAAAAACATTATTTTTGAAAAAAAACATTAATAACATTGTTGAAAAAAATATTATTATTTATCAACGATAAGTAAAAAGAGAGGCTGAACACAAGAATGTAATTAAAATTCAGAATTCATGGCAGTCCTTGGCCAGAAGGATTGGTGGAGAAATGATAATGAGTTCACGGAATTGTTTTTTACGGCTTCCATTTACTGTATTCTGATGACGAAATTCTATTTGCTGTCATTTGATATTGTAGTTCAGTTAACGTTGTCATCATCGCACAGCAGCATCTGTCGCAGCATCTGTCGTTTTGAGCTTTTTTAAATCAACTACGAAATGATGAAAACAATATTTTTAAAGGAATTGAAGGATTTACAGAGTTTTCTCTTATGTCATTCTGAAGGATAAGTATTTAAGTCTGAAACCTTGGATACGGCTTGGAGCGTGAGAAATCTTAGGTCTTGGTCTGAAAGCTACGTAAGTATGCATATCTCTGAGTGATCGCCAGGTACGACATCGATTCGGTGAGATTCACTTTTAGAATTTGAATTTTTTTTTTAACTGGAATGCTTTTTATTATTTTTTTTTATCGAAACAAAAAATAAAAGTGGACTTTATTTATTTATATAATTTGACAGTGAAAGAATCATTTCTATTGCAATTTGTTCCCGGTCAAACCGTTCCTTTCCTGGACTATTACTGCAATTAATATTAGCATAAGACTTGATACCCTTACACAAAAACTTTATCTTGACACGTAAAGTTCAATCCAACACAAATGACTAAAGCCAATACATACAAATTCTCATCACCTCCCCAAAAAAAACAACTTTACTCTAGATATCTAACTACAAACAGAGATTTGAAAAAGGTGCTTATTGGTCTACAAAAAGCAAGAAAACTGAAAAACACCCAAGTTACAGAAAATTCAACCTTTAACAAAGAAAATGCAAAGTCATAACAGAGGAACTTATATCAACAAACACATCTTGGACCCAATTATGAAGACAAATCCCACATAATTTCCCAACTAAGTCTCGGAAAGCCCCTAACAGATATACGAAGATTAAATCTAAAACCCCAACTAGAAAATTTTAGATTTAAAAAAGAAAATGGAGTAAATTCCCAAATTTTATGACTTCAATCCTTATATGCACACGTGTGCCTCCAGCACAAAATATTGATTCTAAAAAAAATTCAAAATTTTATTTTTGTTTTTGTATAACAAAAAAAAATTTTATATTTGTATAATACTACAGACAACGCTATAGCGTTGCCTATAGTATTATACTATTAAATAAAAAAAAACAGGTTTTTTCAACTGAAAGTAAGGAACGACGTTAAAACTTAAAACAAACATAAATTATTCCATATATTAAAGGGGATGTCCCCTCCTCAACGCCTCGCTCTTTATACTAAAGTTTTTTATTGTTAAAAAAAAAGAATTGTGGGAAAGTCAAACTTAATTTCTGATCTTTTTCTTTAATAATGCTGGGATATCCGGCGCCCCCTTCCTAGCAATGTCCCATCCCCCGTGAAAACTTCCTTCAAGGAAAGATCCTCCCATATAACCCCCGACCCCCAAGGAAACATCCTCCATGGAAAGATTGTCCCACGTAACCCCCTCCTCCTACCCCCCACCAGATAAAATCCCTCCTGAAAACGTCTCCATACTTCCCAATAACCGATATTATATGTAAATAATGGGCAAAGCTCATAACTTGCAGCCCTTCCTCCGAGAACTTTGGGGAATTAAGTCATCCTCAAAGACATATTTATTTAATTTTCGACTATACTGAACAAAATAGCTATCTCAAAATTTTGATGGGGTGACTTCGGGAAGAAAGATCGTGGGATCTTTCCACGATTGAACTGGAGGCCAAGTTGCCCTCCAGTTTTCTTGGTCACTAAAAAGGGCGCTATATTTTTAATTTCCGTTCGAATGAGCCTTCTTACGATACTTTAGGACTACTAAATCGATACTATCACCCATGGGATAAAAAAAAACAAATAAACACGCATCCGTGATCTTTCTTCTGGCAAAAAAAAACACAATTCCACATTTCTGTAGTTAGGAGCTTGAAACAGCTACAGTAGGGTTTTTTGTTACGCTGAATCTCGTGGTTTGACTTTCATTAAGATTCTATTACTTTCAGAGGGTGTTTCCCCCTTTTTTTGAAAATAAGGCAAATTATTTCAGGTCCAAAACTTTTGATAGGTAAGACTAATCTTGATAAAACTTATATATTTGAAATGAGTATAAAGATCCAGTTCTTTTGATGTATCTACTGGTACTAAAATTCCGTTTTTTTGAGTTTCGGTTACTATTAAGTCGGGTCGCTCCTTACTTACAATTTGTTATCACGAACTGTTTGAAAATATGGAGTTTTTATTTTGCCAGGATAAAAATCACAGATGTGTGTTGATTTGTTTGTTTTTTTTTTTGTTTTTTTTTCTTGGGTTGATTGTATCGATCAAGTAGTCCTAGAATATTGTGAGAGGGCTCATTCAAGAATTCTAGTGCCTCTTTTAAGGGACCAAAGAGATTGGAGGGCAACTAGGCGACGACTAAGCTAGGCAACAAATGATCACTTTCACCGAAAAAAAAGACTTGACTTACTTTACTTAAGGCTCCTGCAGAGAGTTTGGCGTAGAGAACGAAGATACCAGGCGCCTCCAGGCTGCCATATTGCTTACCAGGCTCGCAGCTTGTTCTACCGGTACGTGGCCTTGGGTGAGGAATTCATCGACTTTGTCTTTTCATCTAGTGGGGGGAGGCATCCTCTGGACCCCTCCCCCACAAAAAAAGAAAAAACGTATAAATAAACGCAAACCATAAATACTAGAAATTAAAGACGAACCTTCATTTGAAACCATAAACCCACACACAATATTTAAAACATCAAATATAAACTTTAGCCTCACACACAAAAACATGAAACCTAACGTAAATAACCTAATACAATACAAAACTTTGATCCCTTAAACACAGACTGAAGCGCGAGAGAAACAGCTAAAATCAGAGGCAACGCTATAGCGTTGCCTATAGTAAAGGCCATACGGCTCCAATATTTTATTATTTATTTTTTCTCCCAGAGGCACTTCATATGAAAGGGGTCGTCGTATAAACTTCAAAGAGGTCTTATTCGATTGGAAATTGAAAGTTCTTGTTTGTAGTAATTTTTGATCGTTTCAACCTTGATTTGCATATTCAATTTAATTTTAATTCGTTTTAAAATTTATTTATTCATACGCATTAATATCTATTGTATGTTTGTTTGTATTAAAAGAGTTTAAAGTCTGGAGGTTAAAGAGGTTGTAAAAAAGAGGTTAAAGAGGTTGTAAAAAAAAAGGTTAAAGTCAGTATTAAAAGAGATCAACCAAAAAAAACAGCTTGAACCTCGTGTACTAATTCTTGAAGTTAAAACACAAAAGCTTTACTCTAAGATATTCAAGAGCAGAGACTATATATTCAAAATTTAAACCCCAAACAGGAAGACATATATAAAAATACCACACATTATAGAATAGAAGGACCATATTCCAAATTATTAGCCCAACGACCCAAATTTAACTCTAACACTAAACCTAATATGTTAAAATAAGAAAAATTAATATTAGCATAAGACATAACACCCTTACACAAAAACTTTATCTTGACACGCGAAATTCAATCCAACACAAATGACTAAAGCCAATACATACAAATTCTCATCCCCCCCCCCCCAAAAAAAAAGCAAATTTACTGTAGATATCTAACTAAAAACAGAGATTTGAAAAAAGTGCTTATTGGTCTACAAAAAGTAAGAAAACTGAAAAAACACCCAAGTTACAGAAAATTCAACAGAGGAACTTATATCAGCAATTACGTCTTAGACCCAAAACATGAAGATAAATCCCACATAATTCCCCAACTAAGTCTCCGAAAGCTACTAACAGATATACGAAGATTAAATCCAGAACCACAATTAGAAAATTTTAGATCTAAAAAAGAAAATGGAGTAAATCCCCAAATATTATGACTTCAATCCTTATATGCGCACATGTGCCTCCAGCACAAAATCCTAAGAAAAAAAATCAAAATTTCATTTTTTATTTCAATCGCAAAAAAACTGGGTCAAATGCAACGCACCAAATCCTTCCCAACACTTGCAAATACCTTTATGAAGGGCATATTTATTTTTATACAAAAAAAAAAAAAATTGCTTGTTTGAAAAGTAATTCCTAAGGACATGATGCACGCTATTATTTGACTCAAATAACAAAAATGTTAGGAACCAATGAGAAAACTTAAATACGAATCCTAAAGATGTAGGCCCCACCTATTCAACTTGAAAATAAATTCAAGGAATTTTATTTTGACCAAGTATATTTCTGTAACACCTGTTATTACTACATACCAACAAAAAATTTCCACTAAGGATTGTTCAGATACCCAGAACAAAAGCTGTGCCAATCTACTCAATAAAGTTTCATCGAAAATAGCATAAACATTCCATTACCTGAAATCGATACTTTGTTCACTGTATTTTGAATCTTCAAATCCATTTCTCCGGGAACACTATCTGACACTTCACCAGTGAGAACCATCTTGAAACTAGAATATGGCACAAATAGCATCTATACAAATGCTTTGTATGACATCATATCGTTTTTTATAGTGCCGTCATGATAGGAATCATTATTTCATCTTTTTATGATTGTAATATTTATATTCCTTTGCTCTTTAATTTTATGTTATTTCTTAACTATCATTTCAAAACAATTTCAATTTTGAATTCCTTTCATTTTATATTGTTGTTTTATTTTCTATACTTTCATTCTATTTTTTTTTTCAATTTTATTCACCATGGTGGAAATAAAATTAAAATATTATCCAAATGTCCCAATTATAAGGTTTCTAATTAAGACAATGGGGCATGTCTGATCCTGGATCTCCTGAATACGCTGCTAGGTGTGCATATAGATTTGTGAAAACCGGGCCACCGCGTGAAATTTGTGCAAAGCCAGCCCCATCCACCCTTAGCACCTCTAAATACATACCTGACCTCATACTATTCTCCCACTAGCGTCGTAAGAATATGTACCAAGAGAAAATACTTCCCAAGAAAACTAAGACTCCATATATAATATTTACTTAATCAACTCCATCACCAACGAAAAAGAGAATAATTTGAAAGAGAAACATAAACCTCAAACCCTAATTAAGGAAATCAAAACCGAATTATACTCTGACAACAACAAAATTTTGACACAACGTAAAATAAAAGTTAAAAAACTTTAACTTGCTATGTCAAGGCAAAAAGTAGCAAATTCAACTTTAATCAAATACAAAAAAAAAGAAAAAGAAAAACCTTTTTGTATTATTTGCTTTTTTTCTTTCTGCCGCTGTTTTTAGCTCTCCATGACAAAAATAAAATTTTTCAATGAACATCTTATTCGAAATTGTCCCTACCCTACGAAAGAGGACTAAAACTTCCAATATTAAACCCTAAACTCTAAGCCTCAATGATGGAAACTAAAACCTGACAAACGAACATGTTTTACCCTGCAAACAAATACGAAAATAAATATAAAGGGAAAAAATTAGCTGAACATAAGAAAATTCAGCTCACCTTAGAGCAAATTAATCCAAATACAAGTTTTTAAAATCAATATTCAAAATTGAAAACCTTCTAATACCGAAAGTTAAGTAAAAAACACACAATTTAAACCCTTCAAACAAAAACTTCAAAACCAGAAAAACTTTAAATATAAATACAAAAACTTTAACTATATAAAAACGAATATAACAAATGATCATTTTTACCAAAAACAGACTTGACTTACTTGACTTAAGACTCCTGCCGAGAGTTCGGCGTAGAGAACAATGAGACCAAGCGTCACCAGGTTGACCTATCGCTTGCCAGGCTCGTAGCTTCTTCCACTGGGATATGGGCTTGGGTGAGGAATTCATCGGCTTTGTCTTTCCATCTAGTCGGGGTGGGGGGTCGTCCTTTGTACCCCCCCCCCCAAATAATAGAAAAAAAGTAAAAAAAACGCAAACCATAAATACTAGAAATTAAAAACGAACCTTAATTTGAAACCCACACACAATATTTAAAACATCATATATAAACTCGAGCCTCACACACAAAAACATGAAACCGAACTTAAAAATCAATGCAATACAAAACTTTGACCCTTAAACATTAACTGAAACGCGAGAGAAAACAGCTAAAACAACAAGAAAATGACTAGAATCCTACAAAACGAAATTTTCAATCTAAAATACAAAATTTACAAAAAAATTAAAAATTAAATGCCAAAAGGGTCTAGAGAAGGGTCTTCTGAGGAAAAGGGTCTAGAGAGGGCACAACACCTACTTCCCATAGTCAGGCAGTACTGAGAAACCCAAATTGGCCAACTAATAAAGCCATAAGAAAGAAAAATCGAGCATTTTTGCTTAGTCAATTTCCACTTTATTGAGCAATGTTGGTAATACATATTTTGCTCCAAAATTATACAAACCCGTTCCCTTTTTATTCCAAATTTGCAAAATTTTAAGTGTTAGCTATTCAAAATTATAATATTTTCATTTATATGTGAATGTCTATAAGTTTATAAATAGGAAATTACGTTATAATTTAGTTTTGCATCCTACTTTGACCACTAGATTTTCTGTCGCAGTGCTTTTGTTTTTTAATTGGAAACATAAGCGCTATCTAGATTTAACATATTGATTAGATGGCTGTTTGAGGAGATTCGTCTTCTAATTTTAGATAGTATTTATATATATTTAAATATGGATATTACGAACAATGAAAGGTAAAACAAATAGGAATTATTCTAAGACAGAGAAATATTATCTAAGTGAATGTTTTGGCTTTATATCTAATAGCCGTTATCAGCAAAGAAAAGCACAGATAAATAAAAATAACACTTGCAATAAAATACTTACAATTAAAAAGACAAAAACAGTTCTAGAATCACCATTTCAAGGGAATTTAAAAAAAGAGTACTGGTCAATATTCCTTGAAGTGACGATTCTGTATTATTTTAATTTTAAACCAAAAAAATAAAGGTTTTCTTTTTGAAATATTGAGCAAAATTTAAAATTAAAACTAACAAAACTTATTGATTCGCGGATTTCGTAATGTTTATCTTCAAAACCTGCTAACATAGACTGACTCATGTCAATCGACAGACCGAGTCAGTTGGGTGATAAATATCTATATTTGTATAATTCCAATAATAGTTATCATTCTTATTTAATAGCTATATTTAATAGCATTCCTGAAATATCTTTGAATGAAGCATTTTCCTCACTAGACAGATTCTTTTTCAACACGTTTTTTTTTCAAATTTACGATTACTATGGGTTGTAGTTTACTCATCACAAAATATGGTGCTAACCCTCCATCATTCAAAACCCCGTTGTCACCGTTTTCATTTTCAATGAAGTCTGCTTGTGTGCACATCAAATTTCGAACGATAAATGCTACTTTTTCAATAGTTTTTTCGAGTAATTCATCAAAAAAGGGGACTGAAGGTCTACACTCCAGCACCAACCCTTTTCTTACATGGGAATGGAGAAAGGCTTACAAAGCTCAAGTTTATATAGACTCATTCAATGCTTCGTTTTCAGTTTGTCACATAATCTACCTTAATGCTTGATCATTCCGCAAAACTGCCCCAAGCTTTTCGTGTTTTTGGGTGGTCTCCTACAAAAATTGTAGGCATTCAATGTTTGATTAGTTTTATTGTCTTACCGGGGTGACTTCAAACGCCTTTTGTAAATAAAATAATTAGAATTGGTATTTTATACTTAGCTATGTTCCTATTCTAATGTTGCGTGCGTCATAGATATAGAAACGATACGTTTACTCTTGGAGAATAGGAAGAATGATGAAATTTATTCTTTTGAAATGTGCTCATAAATAGGCCGTCAATACTATGATTTTTCTTTGTTTCTTGTGTAATTTTCCCTGCATCACAGACACTAAAAACGATAAAATCATTACTTAGGCTAATACGACGTATGAATGCTCTTCGAATGAATTCGTAAATGCGACGTAACTGACATGAATATTTTTTCCAAAATTAAGGCTCTTAACGAATTTTCTGTATATATATATATATATATATAGTGTACATATATATAGAGTATATATATATATATATATATATATATATATATATATATATATATATATATATATATATATATATATATATATATATATATATATATATATATATATATATAGCTTATAAATGAAGCTAATGAAGCAGCAAGTTCATTTGAATCATTCTCCACTTTCCGCATTTTTTTCGTAACCTAAAATGCGAGAAGTGGAGGATGATTCAAATAAACTTGCTGCTTCATTGGGACAACAGTTTCTTAGATATTTTAAGACTTCCTTCCTACAATATTTGCCCAATATTGAGTATGATCTAGGCAGGATTGTCATCACAAACAATCAAAATCACCAACATTACACTAAAAAATCACCAGCATTTCATAAGAAATCACCTAAAAATCACCAAAAAGTTCAAAGGTCAATAATCATAGGTTATCATAGGCAGCACAACATTGCTGCTTAAGTAAAAAGCGATATGGGGAAGGTGTATTATTTATTGCTATTTTGTTTTTTTTGTTGTTTTAAACCAGGGCACTTCTTACAGAAGGAGTTAAAAACTTCAAAAGGGGCTCATTCGAAAGGTTTAGTTGAAATTGGAAATTGAAAGTTTTAGTACCCTTTTCGTAGTTGGAAGCGATTGGAGGACAACCAGCCCCCCTTCCTCCCGCGCCCCTCATTTTCCAAAACACATCCAATAAAAATTTTGAGCTAGCCATTGTATTCAGCGTAGTTTAACGGTCTAGTAATTATGTCTTTGAGGATGAAACCCCCCCCCCAAGTCTTCAGAGAATATAAGGCATATAAGGTTTTTATGGAAAGGGTGGCCGCATAAACTCTTAGTGAGGGCATTGGATTGGAAATCAGAAGTTTTAGGGCTCTTTTTAAGAGTCAAAGTGATCGGAGGGAAACCAGCCCCCCCCCCTCCCCAATGTTCATCCGATAGAAATTTCGAGATAGCCATTTGTTCAAAAACAGTTCAAGGATCACATAACAAGGCCAAACGAGTGCTAGTTGAATGATAGTAGGGTCAAAAGCTTCACAAGCATGTGCTGTAGACAATGCAATCCTATAATATTTCTATGATACAAATCCTATATCTATGATGCAATATTTCTATGATACAATATAATATTTCTATGATAATAATCCTATGATAAAAATCCTATAATATTTCTTTTAGGAATGCCTTGCACTGAAAACTCTTCAAAAATCAGTTTTTTTTAGATTAACAGCTTTGTCATCAGTTATCCCTTGCATGGAATGAAACTTATCCACTGAATTTCTTTGCTTTGGGGAAAAATTGTACACTATGGTCACTAGAAACTTTGTTTTGTTAAGTCTGTATTCATTGTTAAGTCTGTGGATTTATCAAAATAATTGAGAATTTCGTTTGTTTCAAAATAGCAACAAACTCACCTTTCGCTGCATTTTCCACTACATTTTTGGTTAATGTAGTTGACTTTGTGCGTCCACAAGCCATAAGTTGAACAACTGATGAATCTCTTACATGTCTTTTCAGGAGCTTTGGTAGGGTTCCCATAATTCTGTTCGGCAGGTTCTCTTTTGCAACCCACGTAGTGAGAGCCAACTAAAGTTTTGTTACACTTCCTTTTTGAAACTCTTTAATGTGAACAGGGTTCGATGTAGCAGCAAGATCATCAACTTATAACTGGTACATGGCCTAATCTCACTCCATTTAAGCATGATTTATGCAGGTTTTTATGTAATGCTGAATCCATTTTCAGGTGGGCCTAGGCTTGCTTTATCTGATAAATTATTTCTTTATGGTTTCTGAGGCTCGGTCCGTTGCTACCACACAAAAGAAATAGTATGTATTTCGAAGTGTAGATATAGAGAACCCGAGGACCAAACGGACACAGACGAACCCAAAATAGTTTGATTTCATTGTAATACAGAATTAAAAATGCCCAAAATGTGCATTTTAAGTAAAGAAAGACATGCTGATACCAAATTTTTGTTCTTTTTTTAATGGTTGATCCATGATATAGCCTCTATAAACTTTTCTGAAAAATATCCTTACATTCCTGAAAAAGAAAACTCTCGTCTTGGATTTTGTTTTCCTGGATTGTTGAGTTCCCAACTTCAAAGCTAAAGGTGTGAAGAATCTTTAGGTTGATTTTCCTTTAGGCAGTTTTGTTGACTAATCAAGCATTAAGGTATATTATGCGACAAACTGACAACGAAGCACTTTACGATTCTATATAAACTTGCACTTTGTAAGACTTTCTCCATTCCCATGAAAGAAAAGTGTAGCTGCGGGACTGTAGACCTTCGTTCCCCTTTTTTGAATAAATTGCTCGAAAAAAAACTATGGAAAAGGTAGCTTTTATCGTTCCAAATTTGGTGCCCACACAAACAGACTTCATTGAAAATAAAGACGATGACAATGGGGTTTTGAATGATGGAGGGTTAGTATGGACGCCGTCGAAGAGGGAAACTTCACTTATGTGGTCGGATTTGTGTTTAAAAAATTACTTCTCTGCCATGGCCATTCAGAATGCGAGAGGCAATTCAACCTTGGTCAGATCACACCCGTCACGATTGCCCCATGCCTTGATCAGCGTTTCAAGAAAATATATTTTTCGCCCAACAATCTTCTTCAAGTTGAGAGTTAAATAGCAAGGGTCATAGATTTGACCTTGCTGGATACTGAATCTGTATCAACAGATGCAAGTGTCGTGACAGTCCATGTGATATAGCATCCACAAAGCTAAGCCAGATTGTGGGGATCTCATGACGAAGTTTCAGCAGTCAATGCAAAGCATACTTCGCCAGCAGCCGAATTTATCACTGTTTAGCAGATTTTCAATAAATAATCAATAATTCAAAGAAAACTGATTCACTTAAACGTCCCAGGAGGATTCGGGAGATGAAAAAAAGTAATAAAAAAAAACATTCTGATACCAAATTTTTGTTCTTTTTTTAATGGTTGATCCGTAGCCTAGCGTTGTTCTTTTTTTTTAATCATCACGTAGCCTATATGAGGAGATTCACTCCTTAGTCAACACCTCGTTCTTTACGCTGAAGTTTGAATTTCGTTCGAATCACAAATCCCTGAATCACAAGGGCTGTTTAATTAGACTAGATAGCTCTTTGAAAGTACAAATAAAAAATTTTGCGTAAAAAGCGAGGTACTGACTAGGGGGCGGACCCCCTCATATACTTAATAATTTCTGTTCGTTTTAAGTTTTAATGATGCTCCTCACTTAAAGTTGAAAAAACTTGATAGAAACCCCCTTCATAGAAATGTCTCTTCCCCCAAGGAAACATCGTCTATAAAAAGATTATCACACGTAACCCCCTCCTCCTACCCCCCCCCCCACCAGAAATAATTCCTCCTGAAAACGTCTGTATACTTCCAAATAACCGATACTATATGTAAACAATGGGCAAAGTTCATAACTTGCAGCCCTTCCCCCGAGCACTGAAGGGAATTAACTCATCCTCAAAGACATATTTATTATATTTTCGACTATGCTGAACAAAATAGCTATCCCAAAATTTGGATTGGGGATCTTTGGGAAAAATTAACGTGAGAGGAGGCCTAGTTACCCTCCAATTTTTTGGTCACTTAAAAAGGGCACTAGAACTTTTAATTACCGTTCGAATGAGCCCTCTCACGATATTCTGGGACCACTGGGTCGATACGATCACCCTAAAAACAACAAAAACAAACAAATAAACACACATCCGTGATCTTTCTTCTGGCCAAAAATACAAAATTCCACATTCTTGCAGATAGGAGCTTGAAACTTCTACAGGAGGGTTCTCTGCAACGCTGAATTTGATAGTGTGATTTTCATTAAGATTCTATTACTTTCAGGGTATGTTTTTCCCTTTTTTCAAAAATAAGGCAAATTTTTCAGGTGCAAAACTTTTGATGGGTACGACTAAAATGATCAATCAATCAATCAATTAATCAATTTTATTCAATCAATAAACTTAACAAAATACACTTCAATATAAACTCCCCCGTAAGGCTCTATGGCCAGGAAAAAAACAAGGGAGAAACAAAAATGGAACAAATACTTAAAAAACAAAAACACTTTCAACATCATACATTCTCACATCATTTAAGAGACTCAACACAAGAGAAATCATAAGATAAAAAAAAATCCTAAGATACAATGATCAACATAAAAAAAAAACTTAATTACTAGCTAGAAAATCTCTAGCATAATTTTTGAACATACCAAACGAGTGGCAGCTTCGTGCAGACACAGGGAGCGTGTTCCAGATCCTGTTGCAAGTTGTCAGAGGGTTGAAATCAAACCTCACTGATGGAATATGAAGCATCTGGAAATTGCTGGAAGTGCGGAGATGATAAGTCGAGTAATCAGAAACAAATGATATATTATTTGATAGAGCAGCAGGAAGATGGCCGTGCAACTATAAAAAGATGAAAGAAGACCAAGAAAGAAAATAGAGAGATTTCAAATCAAGCAAGGGTTTAAGTGAAGATCGGTTAGTTTTCTTAGTAAGAGTCCTTGCTTTATCATAAAGTTTTAAAAGTGGCATCAGAGACGAGGGAAAAGTTGACATTCAAATAACACAAAAATACGAAACATAAGACTGAACTAGGCTGTAGAACAAGATTCTAAGAATTGACTCTGGAAATATATGTTTGAGCTTTCTAAGGATTCCAAGACTCCTGGAGACTTTCATTTTAATCAGGTCAATATGATGCTTGAAGGAAAGATTTTCGTTAAGCAAGATGCCTAGGAATCGAAATGATGAAACTTATTTATTTGAAATCAGCATAAAGATCCGATTCTTTTGATGTATCTACTGATATTAAAATACCGCTTTTTAGCGTTTCGGTTACTATAAAGCCGGGTCGCTCCTTACTTACAGTTTGTTACCACGAACTGTTTGAAAATATGGAATTTTTATTTTTGCCAGAAGAAAGATCACGTATGTGTTTTTATTTGTTTGTTTTTTTTTTGTTTTTTCAGGGTTGATAGTATCGATCAAGTAGTCCTAGAATACTCTGAGAGGGCTCATTCAAAAATTATAGTGCCTCTTTAAAGAGACCAAAGAAATTGGAGGGCAAGTAGCAACAACTTAGCTAGGCAATAAATGATCACTTTCACCAAAAAGGAAATTTGACTTACTTGACTTAAGAATCCTGCCGAGGGTTCAGCGTAGAGAACGATGATACCAGGCGCATCCAGGTTGTTCTATCGCTTGCCAGACTCGCAGCTTCTTCCGACGGGATGTGGGCTTGGATCAGGAATTCATCGACTTTGTCTTTTCACCTAGTGGGGAGGAGGCATCCTCTGGACGCCCCCCCCCCCAAATGAAAGAAAAAAACGTATAAAAAACGCAAACCATAAATACTAGAAATTAAAGAAGAACCTTAATTTGAAACCATAAACCCAAACACAATATTTAAAACACCATATATAAACTCGAGTCACACACAAAAACATGAAATCTAACGTAAATAACCCAATACAATACAAAACTTTGACCCCTTAAACATTGATTGAAGTGCGAGAGAAAACAGCTAAAATCAAAGGCAACGCTATATAGTAAAGGCAATATAGTAAAGACCATACGGCTCGAATGTTTTATTATTTGTTTTTTTGTCCCAGAGGCACTTCATATGGAAGGGTTGGTCGTTTAAATTTTAAAGGGGGCTCATTCGATTAGAAATTTAAAGTTATTGTTTGTAGTGATTTTTGTTCGTTTCAAGCTTGATTTGCATATTCAATTTTATTTTCATTTGTTTTAAAATATATTTATTCATATGGATTAATATCTATTGTGTGTTTGTTTGTATTAAAAGAGGCTAAAGTCTGGAGGTTAAAGAGGTTGTAAAAAAAGAGGTTAAAGAGGTTGTTAAAAAAGGTTAAAGTCTGTATTAAAAGAGATCAACCAAAAAAAACAGCTTGAACCTCGTGTACAAATTCTTGAAGTTAAAACACAAAAGCTTTACTATAAGATATTCAAGAGCAGAGACTATATATATATATATATATATATATATATATATATATATATATATATATATATATATATATATATATATATATATATATATATATATATATATATATATATATATATATAATAGGCTTGAGACTGTCTCTGCAGGATTTTGACTCTTGTTGAGAGAAGATCATTGCCAATTGCGGAAAAACATGTTGTGACAAGATGGGCCTAGGGTTCCACAAAAAGTCCAGTTAACTGGAGGTCCCAGGGACTTCTTTATGTCCAGTTCTAAGCCGGCTTAAGCACTTCGGTGTAGACTTGAGAAGATATGTGATCCCCGTCCTGCACTGGTATCCGGGATCATTGCTTTTCCTGAGACAAAAATAATTTCAGTGATTTAAAGAACATCATTGGAACTTGGAATGTTACGACGTTAAAAAATGACCATCGTATCGACATTTTGACTGACGAATTCAGACGATTCGAACTGGATTTATTAGGAATTTTAGAAACTCATATCCCAGGGGTAGGAAGCATGAAATTAGGTGATATAGAATTTGTTTACTCAGGCAGGAAGGATGGGGTACATAGACAGGGAGTAGGGCTCATGATAAATAAGGAAGCTACTAAGTCTTGTTTAGGCTGGGAAGGTATTAATAATAGAATACTAATTGCTCATTTTATGACTAGAAAGTTCAGGGTATCAGTTATAGTAGTATACGACCGTGTATAACCTACTGAGGGATATGCTATCGCATAGGAATCATTTTACGTAGAGTCACAAGATCACAAAGACAATACCGCGATAGGAAATATGAATTTAGCCCTGAAAAATTTGAGTTCCCAGGTTGGAAGTAACAGGGATGGAGCCCGTCATTGTATAGACACATTTTGCGTAGGAAAGAAACAGTAATGGATACAGACTTTTGCAATTTTGTAGGTATAACAATCTAGTTATAACCAATACGGTGTTTGGTCATAAAATGGCTCATAAGTTAACATGGTATTCACGTGATGGTAAGACAGCAAACCTTACTGGTAGGATCAATAAAAGATACTAGGGTATATAGGAGTGCTGTTATTGATGTTAAAAGTCAAGATCACCATCTAATAGTGTCAAGGGTTAACTTAAAGCAAAAATATCGGAAGAGTAACCCCCTCCCGGGAAGTTGTGATGTTGGTAGACCCCAGAATGAGAATTTAAGAGAAAATTTACAGGAACAGTTGAATACTAAACCTCAGAGTTTAAAATTTGATAATGTGGAAGATGGTTGGAATGATTTTAGAAAAATAATTTGTGAAGTTGCTGAAGGCGTATTAGGGAAGAAAGCTAGAACTGCAGCTAAGAATATTAGTGAAAAACCTTTATGTTTAATAGAAAGGAGAAAGGACTTGTACAAGATTTATCTGAGTGATAGATCGTATGAAAACAAAAGAAATGTAAAGAAAGTGGAGAAAACATTAAAATATGAACTAAGGAGGTGTGAAGTGGAGGCCATGGATAAAATTGCCGAGGATCTGGAAGATGCAGCTAGACAGCATAATAGTAAAATATTGTACTGGCACGTTAACAAATTGAGAGGTAGTAGTCAATCCGGACTTGGCCCTGTTAAAGATAGGAATGGGGTCACAATTAGCGATAAGGTAAAAACTAAAGAGAGATGGGCCGAACATTTTGAGAATTTGCTAAACCGAGATAGAGGTGCAGGAAAAAATATAGAGGAAGATGAAAGAGTTTGTGATACCTTGGATGTGAAGGAAGATTTGTTTAGTGAGGAAGAATTAGCAACAGTACTAAAAGGATAAAAAAATAATAAGGCTCCAGGTGCTGATAGGGTGGTAAATGGGTTTCTTAAATATGGTGGCTCTGAGTTTACAAATAAGCTACTGAAGACTATGAATATAGTTTTTGAACAAGGGGATATGCATAACGATTTTAGGAAAACCTAAATTTAGCCACGTTATAAGAAAGGTGATAAAAGTGAGTGTTGTATTTATCGAGGCGTTAGTCTGGTCTCTGTAAGTAGCAAATTACTTAGTAAAATAATATTTTGTATACTGAGAGATGCTATAGACAAAGTTTTAAGAGGAGAACAGGGTGATTTTAGAATAGGTGGGGGTTGTATCACTCAAATTTTTACTCTTAGGTAAATGATTGAGAAATTCCTAATTTGTCAAACACATTTGGTTCTCAGTCTTATAGATTATGAGCATGCGTTCGATTCTTTTGATAGAAGGCTTTAGAAAAGGTTTTATCCTTGTGTGGTATACCAGACAAATTCATAAAAGTGATTAATGCCATGTATGAGAATAACACTGCTGCGGTTAAGGTAGGCAATGAGGTTAGTAGCTGGTTTTGTATTAAATCAGGAGTTCAGCAGGGTTGTGTTTTATCTCTCTTTGAATGGATTATTTTGATGGACTTTGTTTTAAGGAGCACAGGAAAGGCAATGGGAAACCACGGAATCAAATGGGGAGGAAAAAGTCTCCTGGACTTGGATTATGCTGATGATTTAAGCATCCTAGATGAAAGTTTGAGCAAAATGAATGAAGTTTCAGAGGTTTTGCGAGTTCAGGGTGCTAGAATTGGTTTGAAAATTAATGTTAGGAAGACTAAGTCACTAAGTCTAGGAATAAGTGAAGATGAAAAGGTGACGTTGGGTAATGAAAAAATTGATCAGGTGGGCAGCTTCACTTACCTTGGTAGTATTATTAGTAAAGATGGTGGGAGCAGTGAAGATGTTAAATATTGAATAGCCAAGGCTCAGGGTGTTTTTTCAAAGTTAAAAAAAGTTTGAAAGAATAGGAAGATAAGTCTGCAAACCAAGATAAGAATATTAGAAGCTACAGTGATGACACTAGTCAAATATGGCTCTGAATCATGGACGCTTCGAAAAGCGGATGAAGATTTGCTAGGTGTTTTCCAGAGGAATTGCCTACGGATTGTTTTGGGTACCCGGCTGACTGACCGTATTTCAAACGGTAGGCTGTACGAAAAATGCGGTTTAAAAACGTTCTGTAGGGGTATAATGAAAGAAATGTTGAGATGATTAGGGCAGGTTCTGCAGATGAAGGATAATAAATTGCCAAAGATTGTTCTTTTTGGACAACCATCTAGGGCTAAACGGAAAGGGGGTTCTCCTCTCCTGGGGTGGAGGACGTTATTAAGGAAGATTTAAAGGACATGGGAACTTCGTGGGCGGGTGTAAAAAGGGGAGGCTTTGAATAGATTGGGATGGCGGATGAGCGTACGTAGCAGTGTTGGCCTCAGGTGGTTTGGTGCTGCGGTGAGTTGTTAGTAGTAGAAGTAGTAGTAGTAGTATATATATATATATATATATATATATATATATATATATATATATATATATATATATATATATATATATATATATATATATATATATATATATATATATATATATTTATATATACAAAATTAAGCCCCAAAAAGAAAGACATATATGAAAATACCAAACATTATAGAATAGAAGCACCACATTCCAAATTATTAGCCCAAGGACCCAAATTTCTTTTGCAAATTTCTATTTCTGTTTGTTTTAATGTTGCTCCCTATTTTCTATGATCTGATACTGTAGTTCAGTTAACGTTGTCATCATCGCACAGCAGCATCTGTCGCAGCATCTGTCGTTTTGAGCTTTTTTAAATCAACTACGAAATGATGAAAACAATATTTTTAAAGGAATTGAAGGATTTACAGAGTTTTCTCTTATGTCATTCTGAAGGATAAGTATTTAAGTCTGAAACCTTGGATACGGCTTGGAGCGTGAGAAATCTTAGGTCTTGGTCTGAAAGCTACGTAAGTATGCATATCTCTGAGCGATCGCCAGGTACAACATCGATTCGGTGAGATTCACTTTTAGAATTTGAATTTTTTTTAACTGGAATGCTTTTTATTATTTTTTTTTTTATCGAAACAAAAAATAAAAGTGGACTTTATTTATTTATATAATTTGACAGTGAAAGAATCATTTCTATTGCAATTTGTTCCCGGTCAAACCGTTCCTTTCCTGGACTATTACTGCAATTAATATTTACATAAGACATAACACCCTTACACAAAAACTTTATCTTGACACATAAAGTACAATCCAACACAAATGACTAAAGCCAATACATACAAATTCTCACCCCCCCCCCCAAAAAAAAACAAATTTACTCTAGATACTTAACTACAAACAGAGATTTGAAAAAGGTGCTTATTGGTGTACAAAAAGTAAGAAAACTGAAAAAACACACAAGTTACAGAAATTTCAACCTTTAACAGAGAAAATGTAAAGTCATACCAGAGGAACTTATATCAACAAACACATCTTGGACCCAATTATGAAGACAAATCCCACATAATTTCCCAACTAAGTCTCCGAAAGCCCCTAACAGATATACGAAGATTAAATCTAAAACCCCAACTAGAAAATTTTAGATTTAAAAAAGAAAATGGAGTAAATTCCCAAATATTATGACTTCAATCCTTATATGCACACGTGTGCCTCCAGCACAAAATATTCATTCTAAAAAAAAAATCAAAATTTTATTTTTGTTTTTGTATAACAAAACAAAATTTTATTTTTGTATAATACTACGTATAATAATAAAACGCTATAGCGTTGCCTATAGTATTATACTATTAAATAAAAAAAAAACAGGTTTTTTCAACTGAAAGTAAGGAACGACGTTAAAACTTAAAACAAACAGAAATTATTCCGTATATTAAAGGGGATGTCCCCTCCTCAACGCCTCGCTCTTTATGCTAAAGTTTTTTATTGTTAAAAAAAAAAGAATTGTGAGAAAGTCAAACTTAATTTCTGATCTTTTTCTTTAATAATGCTGGGATATCCGGCGCCCCCTTCATAGCAATGTCCCATCCCCCATGAAAACTTCCTTCAAAGAAAGATCCTTCCATATAACCCCCGACCCCCCAAGGAAACATCCTCCATGGAAAGATTGTCCCACTTAACCCCCTCCTCCTACCCCTCCCCCACCAGAAAAAATCCCTCCTGAAAACGTCTCTATACTTCCTAATAACCAATATTATATGTAAATAATGGGGAAAGTTCATAACTTGCAGCCCTTCCATCGAGAACTGTGGGGAATTAAGTCATCCTCAAAGACATATTTATTTAATTTTCGACTATACTGAACAAAATAGCTATCTCAAAATTTTGATGGGGTGACTTCGGGAAGAAAGATCGTGGGAGGGGGCCAAGTTGCCCTCCAGTTTTCTTGGTCACTAAAAAGGGCGCTATATTTTTAATTTCCGTTCGAATGAGCCCTCTTACGATATTTTAGGACTACTAAATCGATGCTATCACCCATGGGATAAAAAAAAACAATAAATAAACACGCATCCGTGATCTTTCCTCTGGCAAAAAAAAACACAATTCCACATTTCTGTAGATAGGAGCTTGAAACAGCTACAATAGGGTTTTTTGTTACGCTGAATCTCGTGGTTTGACTTTCATTAAGATTCTATTACTTTCAGAGGGTGTTTCCCCCTTTTTTCAAAAATAAGGCAAATTATTTCAGGTCCAAAACTTTTGATAGGTAAGACTAATCTTGATGAAACTTATATATTTGAAATGAGTATAAAGATCCAGTTCTTTTGATGTATCTACTGGTACTAAAATTCCGTTTTTTTGAGTTTCGGTTACTATTGAGCCGGGTCGCTCCTTACTTACAGTTTGTTACCACGAACTGTTTGAAAATATGGAATTTTTTATTTTTGCCCGGAGAAAGATCACGGATGTGTGTTCATTTGTTTTTGTTTATTTGTTTTTTTTTTTAAGGGTTGATTGTATTAATCTACTTGTCCAATAATATTGTGAGAGGGCTCATTCAACAATTCTAGTGCCTCTTTTAAGCGACCAAAGAGATTGGAGGGCAACTAGGCCACAACGAAGCTAGGCAACAAATGATCACTTTCATCAAAAAAAAAAACTTGACTTACTTGACTTACGGCTCCTGCCGAGGGTTTGGCGTAGAGAACGATGATACCAGGCGCCTCCAGGTTGCCATATTGCTTGCCAGGCTCGCAGCTTCTTCCACCGAGACTTGGCCTTGGGTGAGGGATTCATCGACTTTGTCTTTTCATCTAGTGGGGGGAGGCATCCTCTGGACCCCTCCCCCACAAAAAAAGAAAAAAGGTATAAATAAACGCAAACCATAAATACTATAGATTAAAGACGAACCTTAATTTGAAACCATAAACCCACACACAATATCTAAAACATCAAATATAAAATTTAGCCTCACACACAAAAACATGAAACCTAACGTAAATAACCCAATACAATACAAAACTTTGATCCCTTAAACACAGACTGAAGCGCGAGAGAAAACAGCTAAAATCAGAGGCAACGCTATAGCGTTGCCTATAGTAAAGGCCATACGGCTCCTCCCCCCCCCCCGCCAGAAAAAATCCCTCCTGAAAACGTCTCTATACTTCCCAATGACCGATATTATATGTAAATAATGGGCAAAGCTCATAACTTGCAGCCCTTCCCCCGAAAACTGTGGGGAATTAAGTCATCCTCAAAGACATATTTATTAAATTTTCGACTATACTGAACAAAATAGCTATCTCAAAATTTTGATGGGGTGACTTCGGGAAGAAAGATCGTGGGAGGGGGCCAAGTTGCCCTCCAGTTTTCTTGGTCACTAAAAAGGGCGCTATATTTTTAATTTCCGTTCGAATGAGCCCTCTTACGATATTTTAGGACCACTAAATCGATGCTATCACCCATGGGATAAAAAAAAAACAAATAAACACGCATCCGTGATCTTTCCTCTGGCAAAAAAAAAACACAATTCCACATTTCTGTAGATAGGAGCTTGAAACAGCTACAGTATGGTTTTTTGTTACGCTGAATCTCGTGGTTTGACTTTCATTAAGATCCTATTACTTTCAGAGGGTGTTTCCCCCTTTTTTCGAAAATAAGGCATATTATTTCAGGTCCAAAACTTTTGATTGGTAAGACTAATCTTGATGAAACTTATATATTTGAAATGAGCATAAAGATCCAGTTCTTTTGATGTATCTACTGGTACTAAAATTCCGTTTTTTTGAGTTTCGGTTACTATTAAGTCGGGTCGCTCCTTACTTACAATTTGTTATTACGAACTGTTTGAAAATATGGAGTTTTTATTTTGCCAGGAGAAAAATCACAGATGTGTGTTCATTTGTTTGTTTTGTTTTTGTTTTTTTTTCTAGGGTTGATTGTATCGATCAAGTAGTCATAGAATATTGTGAGAGGGCTCATTCAACAATTCTAGTGCCTCTTTTAAGGGACCAAAGAGATTAGAGGGCAACTAGGCCACAACGAAGCTAGGCAACAAATGATCACTTTCGCCAAGAAAAAAACTTGACTTACTTGACTTACGGCTTCTGCCGAGGGTTCGGCGTAGAGAACGATGATACCAGGCGCCTCCAGGTTGCCATATCGCTTGCCAGGCTCACAGCTTGTTCTACCGGGAAGTGGCCTTGGGTGCGGAATTCATCAACTTTGTCTTTTCATCTAGTGGGGGGAGGCATCCTCTGGATCCCTCCCCCACAAAAAAAGAAAAAACGTATAAATAAACGCAAACCATAAATACTATAAATTAAAGACGAACCTTAATTTGAAACCATAAACCCACACACAATATCTAAAACATCAAATATAAACTTTAGCCTCACACACAAAAACATGAAACCTAACGTAAATAACCCAATACAATACAAAACTTTGATCCCTTAAACACAGACTGAAGCGCGAGAGAAAACAGCTAAAATCAGAGGCAACACTATAGCGGTGCCTATAGTAAAGGTCGTACAGCTCCAATATGCTATTATTTATTTTTTCTCCCAGAAGCACTTCATATGGAAGCAGTAGTCGTATAAACTTCAAAGGTGTCTAATTCGATTGGAAATTTAAAGTTCTTGTTTGTAGTAATTTTTGATCGTTTCAACCTTGATTTGCATATTCAATTTATGTTTCATTCGTTTTAAAATTAATTTATTCATATGCATTAATATATATTGTATGTTTGTTTGTATTAAAAGAGGTTAAAGTCTGGAGGTTAAAGAAGTTGTAAAAAAGAGGTTTAAGAGGTTGTTAAAAAATGGTTAAAATCTGTATTAAAAGAGATCAACCCAAAAAACAGCTTCAACCTCGTGTACTAATTCTTGAAGTTAAAACACAAAAGCTTTACTCTAAGATATTCAAGAGCAGCGACTATATATACAAAATTTTACATAAAAACTTTATCTTGACACGCGAAATTCAATCCAACACAAATGACTAAAGCCAATACATACAAATTCTCATCCCCTCCCAAAAAAAGCAAATTTACTGTAGATATCTAACAAAAATTGTTTTTTTATTTAATTGCAGATAGAAGCTTGAAACCTCTATAATACGGTTCTTTGATACCCTGAATCTGAAGGTGTTATTTTCATTAAGATTCTTTGACTTTTAAGGGGTCTTACCCCTTTTTTAAAAAAAGGTCAAATTTTTTCAGGCTCATAATTTTTGACAAGTAAAACTAAGTCTAAGAAAACTTGCATATTTGAAATCAGCATAAAACACCAATTCCTTCCATATGTCTATTGGTGTCTAAGGAGTGAAAGTAGGCTACTATTTTTTTATTTTAGATTTTATTTTTATTATTTTCCAGGCACCAATTTAAAATCATTTTTTTTATAGCTGATTATCATAATCCTGTTTTATATTCCCTGAAACGGAAAACTTTTACTTTCTAGTTTCAATCTTAAGTAGATATTGATAAGGTATCGCACGTTTTGACGTTGCAGTGCACAAACCTAAGAGTCTAGAACCTCTCGCTCAGGATTTGAGGATTGGAATTTCGTCAAGAATTAGGAAAATCGACCTAAATAGTATGGATCAACCATTAAAAAAAGAACAAAAATTTGGTATCAGAATGTTTTTTTTTATTACTTGTTTTCATCTCCCGAAACCTCCTGGGACGTTTGAGTGAATCAGTTTTCTTTGAATTATTGATTACTTATTGAAAATCTGCAAAACCGTGATAAATTCGGCTGCTGGCGAAGTATGCTTTGCAATGACTGTTGAAACTTCGTCATGTGATCCCCACAAACTGGCTTAACTCTGTGGATGCTAAATCACATGGACTGTCACGGCTCTTGCATCTGTTGATACAGATTCAGTATCCAGCAAGGTCAAATCCATGTCCCTTGCTATTTAACTCTCAACTTGAATAAGATTGTCGGGCAAAAAATATATTTTCTTGAAACGCTGATCAAGGCATGGGGCAATCGTGACGGGTGTGATCTGACCAAGGTTGAATTGCCTCTCGCATTCTGAATGGCCATGGCAGAGAAGTAATTTTTTAAACACAAATCCGACCACATAAGTGAAGTTTCCCTCTTCGACGGCGTCCACACTAACCCTCCATCATTCAAAACTCCATTGTTATCGTCTTCATTTTCAATGAAGTCTGCTTGTGTGGGCAACAAATTTGGAACAATAAAAGCTACCTTTTCCATAGTTTTTTTTCGAGCAATTCATTCAAAAAAGGGGAACGAAGGTCTACAGTCCCGCAGCTACCCTTTTCTTTCATGGGAATGGAGAAAGTCTTACAAAGTGCAAGTTTATATAGAATCGTAAAGTGCTTCGTTGTCAGTTTGTCGCATAATATACCTTAATGCTTGATTAGTCAACAAAACTGCCTAAAAGAAAATCGACCTAAAGATTCTTCACACCTTTAGCTTTGAAGTTGGGAACTCAACAATCCAGGAAAACAAAATCCAAGACGAGATTTTTCTTTTTCAAGACTGTAAGGATAGTTTTCAGAAAAGTTTATAGAGGCTATATCATGGATCAACCATTACAAAAAGAAAAAAAATTTGGTATCAGCATGTCTTTCTTTACTTAAAATGCACATTTTCACATTTTGGGCATTTTTGCCCAAATGTGGGCATTGACTTTCACATTTTGGGCATTTTTAATTCTGTATTACAATGAAATCAAGCTATTTTGGGTTCGTCTGTGTCCGTTTGGTCCTCGGGTTCTCTATATCTACACTTCGAAATACATACTATTTCTTCTGTGTGGTAGCAACGGATGGAGCCTCAGAAACCATAAAGAAATAATTTATCAGATAAAGCAATCCTAGGACCACCTGAAAATGAATTCAGCATTACACAAAAACCTGCATAAATCATACTTAAATGGAGTGAGATTAGGCCAAGTACCAGTTATAAGTTGATGATCTTGCTGTTACATCAAACCCTGTTCACATTAAAGAGTTTCAAAAAGGAAGTGTAACAAAACTTTAGTTGGCTCTCACTACGTGGGTTGCAAAAGAGAACCTGCCGAACAGAATTATGGGAACCCTACCAAAGCTCCTGAAAAGACATGTAAGAGATTCATCAGTTGTTCAACTTATGGCTTGTGGACGCACAAAGTCAACTACATTAACCAAAAATGTAGTGGAAAATGCAGCGAAAGGTGAGTTTGTTGCTATTTTGAAACAAACGAAATTCTCAATTATTTTTGATGAATCCACAGACTTAACAATGAATACAGACTTAACAAAACAAAGTTTCTAGTGACCATAGTGTACGATTTTTCCCCAAAGCAAAGAAATTCAGTGGATAAGTTTCATTCCATGCCTGTGATAACTGAAGACAAAGCCGTTAATCTAAAAAAAAAACTGATTTTTGAAGAGTTTTCAGTGCAAGGCATTCCTAAAAGAAATATTATAGGATTTGTATCATAGGATTATTATCATAGAAATATTATATTGTATCATAGAAATATTGCATCATAGATATAGGATTTGTATCATAGAAATATTATAGGATTGCATTGTCTACAGCACATGCTTGTGAAGCTTTTGACCCTACTATCATTCAACTAGCGCTCGTTTGGCCTTGTTATGTGATCCTTGAACTGTTTTTGAACAAATGGCTATCTCGAAATTTCTATCGGATGAACATTGGGGAGGGGGGTTGGTTTCCCTCCGATCACTTTGACTCTCAAAAAGAGCCCTACAACTTCTGATTTCCAATCCAATGAGCCCTCAATAAGAGTTTATGCGGCCACCCTTTCCATAAGAACCTTATATGCCTTATATGCTCTGAAGACTTGGGGGGGGGGGGGTTCAATTTTCAAAGACATAATTACTGGACCGGTAAACTACGTTGAATACAATGGCTAGCGCAAAATTTTTATTGGATGTGTTTTGGTAACTTATGGGCGGGGGAGGGAGGGGGGCTGGTTGCCCTCCAATTGCTTCCAACTACGAAAAGGGTACTAAAACTTTCAATTTCCAATTTTAACTAAACCTTTCGAATGAGCCCCTTTTGAAGTTTTTAACTCCTTCTATAAGAAGTGCCCTGGTTTAAAACAACAAAAAAAAAACAAAATAGCAATAAATAATACACCTTCCCCATCTCGCTTTTTACTTAAGCAACAATGTTGTGCTGCCTATGATAACCTATGATTATTGACCTTTAAATTTTTTGGTGATTTTTAGGTGATTTCTTATGAAATGCTGGTGATTTTTTAATAAAACGTTAGTGATTTTGTTTGCTTGTGATGACAATCCTGCCTAGATCATACACAAAATTGGGAAAATATTGTAGGAAGGAAGTCTTAAAATATCTAAGAAACTGTTGTCCCAATGAAGCAGCAAGTTTATTTGAATCATCCTCCACTTCTCGCATTTTAGGTTACGAAAAAAATGCGGAAAGTGGAGGATGATTCAAATGAACTTGCTGCTTCATTAGCTTCATTTATAAGCTAGTGTGTATATATATATATATATATATATATATATATATATATATATATATATATATATATATATATATATATATATATATATATATATATATATATATATATATTATGCATATATATACTCTATATATATGTACACTATATATATATATATATATATAGAAAATTCGTTAAGAGCCTTAATTTTGGAAAAATATTCATGTCAGTTACGTCGCATTTACGAATTCATTCGAAGAGCATTCATACGTCGTATTAGCCTAAGTAATGATTTTATCGTTTTTAGTGTCTGTGATGCAGGGAAAATTACACAAGAAACAAAGAAAAATCATAGTATTGACGGCATATTTATGAGCACATTTCAAAAGAATAAATTTCGTCATTCTTCCTCTTCTCCAAGAGTAAACGTATCGTTTTTATATCTGTGACGCATGCGACATTACAATAGGAACATAGCTAAGTATAAAATACCAATTCTAATTATTTTATTTACAAAAGGCGTTTGAAGTCACCCCGGTAAGACAATAAAACTAATCAAACATTGAATGCCTACAATTTTTGTAGGAGACCACCAAATCAAATAAAAATCATCAGATTAAAGACGATAGTTACAACCACCCCACAGATCTATAAAAAATGAATGTAACCACCACTGCGCAAACTTAAGTGATTCTGTTTCGGATGGCATAAGCTATTATGTCAGCAAAACCTAATTACCGCCGAAGCCCTTGGAACAGCTGATTTTGTTCTTTTTGACAAGCTATTTGACTGCCTGAGGTCTCTAGTCGATTCTTGCAAGAAAATTCATACTGTTCCCATTTCTTCAACTAGCGCGTCCTTCAAATTCTTCCTAAGTTCAATCAAAACTATGTCAAGTCCGAACTTTGCTCATCAAAAAACACGAAAAGCTTGGGGCAGTTTTGCAGAATGATTAAGCATTAAGGTAGATTATGCGACAAACTGAAAACGAATCATTTAACGAGTCTATATAAACTTGAGCTTCGTAAGCCTTTCTCCATTCCCATGTAAGAAAAGGGTTGGTGCTGGAGTGTAGACCTTCAGTCCCCTTTTTTGATGAATTACTCGAAAAAACTATTGAAAAAGTAGCATTTATCGTTCGAAATTTGATGTGCACACAAGCAGACTTCATTGAAAATGAAAACGGTGACAACGGGGTTTTGAATGATGGGGGGTTAGCACCATGTTTTGTGATGAGTAAACTACAACCCATAGTAATCATAAATTTGAAAAAAAAAAACGTGTTGAAAAAAAATCTGTCTAGTGAAGAAAATGCTTCATTCAAAGATATTTCAGGAATGCTATTAAATATAGCTATTAAATAAGAATGATAACTATTATTGGAATTATACAAATATAGATATTTATCACCCAACTGACTCGGTCTGTCGATTGACATGAGTCAGTCTATGTTAGCAGGTTTTGAAGATAAACGTTATGAAATCCGCGAAGCAATAAGTTTTGTTAGTTTTAATTTTCAAATTTGCTCAATTTTTCAAAAAGAAAAGCTTTATTTTCTTGGTTAAAAATTAAATAATTCAAAATCGTCACTTCAAGGAATATTGACCAGTA
Source organism: Artemia sp. Qi Xiang Cuo (assembly GCF_049724085.1). NCBI lineage: Eukaryota > Metazoa > Arthropoda > Branchiopoda > Anostraca > Artemiidae > Artemia > Artemia sp. Qi Xiang Cuo. The sequence continues at coordinate 50,280,847 of NC_142809.1, read as the reverse complement.
CTCTTTTTAAATTTCCTTGAAATGGTGATTCTACAACAGTTTTTGTCTTTTTAATTGTGAGTATTTTATTGCAAGTGTTATTTTTATTTATTTTGTGCTTTTCTTTGCTGATAACAGCTCTTAGATATAAAGCCAAAACAATCACTTAGATAATATTTCACTGTCTTAGAATAATTCCTATTTGTTTTACCTTTCATTGTTCGTAATATCCATATTTAAATATATATAAATACTATCTAAAATTAGAAGACGAATCTCCTCAAACAGCCATCTAATCAATATGTTTAATCTAGATAGCGTTTATGTTTCCAATTAAGAAACAAAAGCACTGCGACAGGAAATCTAGTGGTCAAAGTAGGATGCAAAACTAAATTATAACGTAATTTCCTATTTATTCTCTATCCCGCTCAATTTTTTGATCGTAGCTCAGTTTCAATTTGGCGGTGAGAGTGTCAACACATGAAAAAATGTTTCATACATGTCCACTATGCATGTATACACTGGGCAGCTGGTCATCGTGTGAGAATTGTACAATGATTGATGAGTATGATGAAAAGTGCAGATTACGCAACCCGTGTAAATTGTATAGAGCATATGCTGTACAAATTAAAGGTTGTAATTCCTGTCTTGAAGGGGTATGTGACCCGCATCCTAGAGGACACCTATGCTCTAATTGCCACTATGATGAATGTAATTGGTGGGAGAATACATATCCTGGTATGATTGGAAAGAATCCTAAGCGTGATTTTAGTTTATTGCTAAGAGAGACAAAAGAATTTGGTTTTTACGTCATCGTTGTGAAGACAATGGCTACTATGATTATAAGCCCACTGATTTTTATTTGGCTGTGACGGAATATGATTCTCCACCTGAGGACACTGTTTGTGACATTGCTTCAAATAAGCAAATTGAAGCTTGCGAATTCTACAAAATTAATGAGAATAGTATCATTGACTATTCAAAGAGATATGATAAGAGTGAAGTTACACTGTATTGTAGCAAATGTGACCCTGACATTGCAGCACATCAGGATCAGTACACTGTGAATTCAGATAATCTACCTGCATTAGTCGATCTTGACAAATACCTATGCATATTAGAGGATGAAATCTAAAGAATAGAAAAGTCGTTTTTATCATGTATATACATTATTTTTATTAATAAACAATTTCACATACATTTTTAGAACATTTTATTCGTAGGGCATTAAAATCTATATTAAACACACTTGAAAGTATATTTTCTACTATAAAGTCGTTCAATCGAGGAAAGTCAACGTAAAAGTTGAGAAACTGCTTGTAGGTATAGCCACGACATCTGAACATGAGAAAGAGTAGTACATGAAAGCCACATGTCTTAGTCGTTAAATCCTGTACTCTCCTTTGATTTTGAATAATAGTTTTCCCACTGCACTCAATAAAGTTGTTGATGTTTGGAGTGTAGAATTTATGTGATAGGCCAAGAGGGTCAAATAATTCGACATTCTTTGCTGTTTGAAAGATGCATAGCCAATGGCCTGTCTTCAAAGTCGATGGAATGCTATTAACAATGATTAGGGTGTTGTTAACGCTTGAAATTTTTTCAATGAAGCCCGATGGTATGCAATAGGACTTGTAATGAGACATGCATAAATCCATATTAAATACACTGATTATTTGGTTTGTGTTCATGGTGATAGGTCTAGTAGAGTACTGCCGTCAAGTGTGAATTCCCAATAGGTTTCAAATTGACTAAATGATATTAGCGTGATACTCTCAGTCAAAGCATCGGCAAATGTGCACTCTAAACGTACATTCCCCGTTCGTACTATGCTCATATCCTGGGTACCAGACAGGTCCAAAACAATTACACCATGATTTTTTGAAAACATTGAATCGGTTATTCCATTTTTAGATAATTGGGAGTCATGATCTAGGGATTGCATGGTCAACTCATACAGAGTTCTATAGGATTTTCTGTCAAATGATACAGTGTACAGTGGGATTCCATTCACCTTGCACACGAGACTAGATAGACCAAAAAAATTTAAATCATGGGGGGATGCAGTCCAGGATCCAACGGCATTGGCACTTCACAAACGCCAAAGCGAGTTTTGATGGATTTCTCCATTGATAAATGATGAATCGGTATAACTGCGAGAGGCAGTGGCAATGTGACGTTGATTGGTGATCGTATGGGGGACAAGAAGTTTAATGTTATTACCATTGGCTCTTAGCTTTTCTACTGCCAATGCAACAGAGCTCATAACCTACTGTTTTCGAACATGAAGAATTGCCGAAGTGATAATGACACTTGCATCAGGTGCTGCAGCAAGTGTTTTTCTCAAAATGAAATTCGAGGGAGCTAGTTGCAACTTTATGTCAATCTTGACATTTGGGGGTAACCATTGGGATATATTGAATATCTCATGATTTAATTTTCCAACTAAATGATACTCCTGGGTCACTACAGTAGTTAATTCACCGTCAGTAACAACACCTGATCGATATTCATAGCCCCATGATTGTCCTCTCAACTCCTTATATGCCTTTGGTGTCATCATCATAAATTGTATGTAGCTTGCATAATTGGGTAAATTATTGCTAGTGCTCACCAATTTTCCAGTAATAAATAAATTAATTTGTTCAAACAGGTTGTCTAGAATACAGTTTTCATTGGACAGGCCATCAGCAGCAGTTGGGGCTGTATTGTCTGACTTGTTCTTCACTGCAACATTTAAATCAATAAATATTGATGATAAATCAATGAAATAGTCTTTATTGGAAAATATCTGAAAGTATATATTTTCCGAGAGGAGTTGTTGAGGGTAAAATTGTTCATAGTAGCCATACTTAACACTGACATCAACATTTTTAGCATTGAATAGACTTAATGAGGAGCTGATCGATGGATGTGATTCTTCGTGACAAAGATAAGTCATCTTAAGAGAAGAAACACTTCTTACATATAACAATCTTTTTCTTTTCCTTAATGGTCTTCTTCGTTTTGTCCCTCAAAGTCGTTGTTGATGTCCTTCGCTTCCCGCTTGGGTAGAGACTGATGAGTGACTGATGCCCACGCATCCTTTTTAATCCCTTCCCATTTTGCTGAGATTTAATATTTTCTTTAACACTCTCCTTGAAATTTTTACCCGACCCCCAGTCCTGCAGTGCTGAGGCAGCAAAATTTGATGCAGCAGCTACAAGATATTTTCTGACAAGGGGTAGTGCAGAACGAAATAGCCTAGCAAACGAGCTACCAAGACCATAGACAGACATTGTAGTACACCCTTTGTAATAGTCCAATCCATGACCTGTTTGACGGGGACTCAGAGCACCAACATAGCAGTTGATATCTGTCTATGGTCTTGGTAGCTGGTTTGCTAGGCTATTTCAATGTGATATGAAAATATGTAAAAAATACAAAATAAAAAAATTACGGATACCAAAAATTTTGTTCTTGATTAATGGTTGATCCATACTATAGCCTCTAAAAACTTTTCTGAAAACTATCCTTACACTCCTCAAAAAGAAAACTCTCGTCTTGGATTTGATTTTCCTCGATTGTTCAGTTCCCAACTTCAAGGCTAAAGGTGTGAAGAATCTTTAGCTCAATTTTCCTAATTCTTGACGAAATCCAATCCTAAGATCCTGGGTGAGAGGTTCTAGACTTTTAAGTGTGTACACTTTAACACCAAAGTGTATAATGCCTTGCCAGTATCTACTTAAGATTGAAACTAGGAAGTGAAAGTTTTCCGTTTAAGGGAATATAAAACTGGATTATGCTAATCAGCTATAAGAAAATCATTATTTTAAATCGGTATCTGGACAAAAAATTAAAAATCATGAATTTTTAATCCTGAGCCTGGGATCTTGCAAGAGGCTGATATTTTAAATAATATCCCAAAAATAATGTTAAGTATATATCAAAATAAAGATACATGTATATCTTCTGAGGTATACGTGATAGGCTTAGTCAATATATTGAAATTTTTCATTAACGGATTCAGTGATGTTATCAAATTCAAAATAGGAACTCTGTTCAAAATCAGTAAAACTATGGTAGCACCATATCTTGTGATGAGTAAACTACAACCCATAGTAATCGTGAAATTTGAGAAAAAAATGTTTTGCAAAAGAATCTGTCTAGTGAGGAAAATTCTTCATTCAAAGGTATTTTAGGAATGATAGCTATTATTGGAATTATACAAATATAGATATTTATCACCCATTTGACTCGGTCTGTGGACTGACACGAGTCAGTATATGTTAGCAGGCTTTGAAAATAAACGTTACGAAATCCGTGAAGCAATAAGTTTTGTTAGTTTTAATTTTCAAATATGCTCAATATTTCAAAATGAAAAACTTTATTTTATTGGTTAAAAATTACAATAATCCAGAATCGGCACTTCAAGGAATTTTGACCAGTCCTCCTTTTAAATTCCCTTTGAATGGTGATTCTAGAGTTGTTTTTATCTTTTTAATTATAAGCATTTTATTGCAAGTGTTATTTTTATTTATCTGTGCTTTTCTTTGCTGATAACGGCTCTTAGATATAAAGCCAAGACATTCACTTAGATAATATTTCTCTGTCTTAGAATAATTCCTGTTTGTTTTACCTTTCATTGTTCGTAATATCTAAATTTAAATTTTTATAAATACTATCTAAAATTAGAAGATGAATACTTGATGCTCCTCAAAAGTTAACAGCCATCTAGTCAAAATATTAAATATAGATAGCGCTTATGTTTCCAATTAAAACAAAAGCACTACGACAGAAAATATAGTGGTCAAAGTGGGATGCAAAACTAAATTATAGCATAATTTCCTATTTATGAACTTATAGACATTCACATATAAATGAAAATCTTATAATTTTGAATAACGAACATGCAAATTTGGAATAAAAAAGGGACGGTTTTGTATAATTTTGGAGTATAATAAGTATTACCAACATGGCTCAATAAAGTGGAAATTGACTAAGCAAAAATGCTCGATTTTTCTTTCTTATGGCTTTAGTAGTTGGCCAATTTGGGTACCTCAGTATTCCCTGACAATGGAAAGTAGATGCTGTATCCGCTCTAGACCCTTTTTCCTCAGAGGACCCTTCTCTAGACCCTGTTGGCATTTAATTTTTAATTTCTTGGTAGATTTTGTATATTAGATTGAAAATTTTATTTTGTGGGATTCTAGTCTTTTTTTTTGTTTCAGCTGTTTTCTATCGCGTTTCAGTTAATGTTTAAGGGGTAAAAGTTCTGTATTGTCTTGGTATTTTAAGTTCGGTTTCATGTTTTTGTGTGTGAGGCTCGAGTTTATATATGATGTTTTAAATATTGTGTCTGGGTTTTTGGTTTCAAATTATGGTTCGTCTTTAATTTCTAGTATTTATGGTTTGCGTTTTTTTTAAGCTTTTTTCTTTTATTTTTTTTTGGGAGGGGGGGGTGGCGTAGAGAGGACACCTCCCCCCCCCCCCCGACTAGATGCAAAGACAAAGCCGATGAAATCCTCACCCAAGCCCATATCCCAGTGGAAGAAGCTACGAGCCTGGCAAGCGATAGGTCAACCTGGAGCCGCTCGGTCTTATCGTTCTCTACGCCGAACTCTCGGCAGGAGTCTTAAGGTCAATAAGTCAATTCTTTTTTTGGTGAAAGTGATCATTTATTATATTCGTGTTTTATATAGTTAAAGTTTTTGTATTTATATTTAAAGTTTTTCTGGTTTTTAAAGTTTTTATTTTAAGGGTTTAAAATGTGTGTTTCTTACTTAACTTTTGGTATTAGGAGGTTTTCAATTTTGCACGTTGGTTTTAAAACTTGTATTTGGATTAATTTGCTCTGAGGTGAGTTGAATTTTTTAAGTGCAGCTAATTTTTTTTACCTTTAGAGTCTTTTTTTGTTTTCAGGGTATAACATGTTCGTTTGTCAGGTTTTAGTTTCCTTGATTGAGGCTTAGAGTTTAGGGTTTATTATTGGAAGTTTTAGTCCTCTTTCGTAGGGTAGGGACAATTTTGAATAAGATATTTATCGAAAAATATCATTTTTTGTCATGGAGGGCTAAAAACAGTGGCAGAAAGAAAAAGTGAAAATAACATAAACAGGTTTTTCTTTTCATTTTTTTTGTATTTGGTTAAAGCTGCAATTGTTACAGTTTGTTTTTATATGGGAAGTTAAAGTTTTTCACCAGCCTGAAGTGATAGCCCATCGCCCATCGCCCTTGCCATCACCCTATGTTCAGTGTTGCCAAATTTTGAAGAAAATACCCCTCACCGATCGCCCAATCATTCAAATTGATTACATTGTTGCCAAAGTTTGTCTCCTTTAACCTAAAAGACTATTAAAATACTTTAACACAATTGACTCACAGCAGAGAAGATTCTAAGGGGCCAGATACTACTTCTTGAGACTAAACCTTATCTACTTGACTAGCAGCTCATTTTAAAGCCCATTTTTCGCTGATTCATAATATATATGTCTTACCGCGTTTAAAAGTCTTGAATTCAATTTACTTCCCAAATAAAGTTTTTTTAAGAAATTCAAAATTCTTGCCTTACAAAAAAGCGGGCGATGGCCTTGCTTTGCCTTATTATGTCCTATACAGTGTTTTTATGAAGTGAAAAACAATTTACCATAACATTACCATAACATTTAGTATTTTCTTCATTGCTACAGCTCTTTCTGACTTTTTTATTTAACAAGGATGATTTTCTTATCGCCCTAGTCTAAAAATTTTAGCCATAAGGTCAAAGAATTAGAAAAAGGTTCCTATTCTTCTCAAAACGTGGAGTACTATCATCAGACAAATGAGACGTTTTAAATGAGCTGTCACTCGCCACAAATCGGAGTACAGTCACAATTGACTCACAGTAGAGGAGATTCTAAGGGGTCAGACACTACTTTTTGGGACTAAACCTTATCTGCTTGACTAGTAGCTCATTTTAAGGGCCATCTGATTCATAATATATATGTCTTACCGCGTTCAAAAGTCTTGAATTCAATTTTGTTCCCAAATAAAAAGTCTTTTATGAAATTTAAAATCCTTGTCTTACAAAAAAGCGGGCGATGGCTTTGCTTTGGCTTATTATGTCCTATACAGTGTTTTATGAAGCGAAAAACAATAGGCCTTAGATTTACCATAACAGTCAATACTTTCTTCATTGCTACAATTCTTTGTGACCTTTTTATTTAACCAGGGCGATTTTCTTATCTCCCTAGTCTTAAAATTCCAGCCATAAGGTCAAAGAATGAGAAAAAGGTTCCTATTCTTCTCAAAACGTGGAGTGCTATCATCAGACGGATGAGATATTTCAAATGAGCTGTCACTCACCACAAATCAGAGCATAATCACAATTGGCTCACAGCAGAGGAGATTCTAAGGGGTCAGACACTATGTTTTGGGACTAAACCGTATCTGCTTGACTAGTAGCTCATTTTAAAGGCCATTTTTTTCTTATTCATAATATATATGTCTTACCGCGTTTAAAAGTCTTGAATTCAATTTTGTTCCCAAATAAAAAGTTTTTTATGAAATTTAAAATCCTTGTCTTACAAAAAAGCGGGAGATGGCTTTGCTTTGGCTTATTATGTCCTATACAGTGTTTTTATGAAGTGAAAAACAATAGGCCTTAGATTTATCATAAAATTCAATATTTTCTTCATTGCTATAACTCTTTGTGACCTTTTTATTTAACCAGAGCGATTTTCTTATCTCCCTTGTCTTAAAATTCCAGCAATAAGGTCAAAGAGTGAGAAAAAGGTTTCTATGTTTGTCTAAGTGTATAGTATTATTATCGGGTAGAAGAGTTATTATAAATGACCTTTCAATTACCACAACTCAAAGTACAATTGCAGTATACTAAATATCGAGGAGAGTCGCAGTGGTCAGACACTACTGTTTGGAGTTAAACCATATCTGCCTGATTAGTAGCTCATTTTCAAGGCCCTTTTTCTCTTATTCATAATATATACGTCTTACCGCGTTTAAAAGTCTTGAATTCAATTTTGTTCCCAAATAAAAAGTTTTTTATGAAATTTAAAATCCTTGTCTTACAAAAAAGCGGGCGATGGCTTTGCTTTGGCTTATTATGTCCTATACAGTGTTTTATGAAGCGAAAAACAATAGGCCTTAGATTTACCATAACATTCAATACTTTCTTCATTGCTACAACTCTTTGTGACCTTTTCATTTAACCAGGGCGATTTTCATATCGTACTAGTTTTAAATGTCCAGCTAGAGGTTTAAAGAATTAGAAAAAAGGTTTCTCAATTTGTTTAAGCATATAGTGTCATTAACGTGCAGAAAAGATATTTAAATCGAGCTGTCATTTATTACAATTTAGAGCAAAATTGTACATGCCTCGAAGCAGAGGAGATTCTAAGGGGCCAGACACTACTTTTTGGGGATAAACCTTATCTGCTTGACCAGTAGCTCATTTTCAATCCCATTTTTCGCAAATTCATAATATATATATTTTTTCAATAGACAGTGAAAAACGATGAAAAAAAACGATGAATATTTTGATCATATATGCAGTGACCATCAACAGCAGATATATGAGTTTTATGAAATGCTAGTTTTTGTCATTGTTTTTTTACTGTCTAATAAGTGGATTTATGCCGATTAGAACTATTATTTGTAGGTCATTGAAGGCAGTGTGGTCTTGGAAAATACCAACATATATGCGTCAAGAAGAGTTTTAAATGATCCTTTTAATGTTTTTTTTTCCACCTTACCACCATATTGATAAATAATCAATACTTCCAGGTTTTTTAATGACGGCGCAAAAACAAGCGACCAATTAGTTTTGAGGCGAATATATTTGGATGAATAAACTAAACGATTCACAAAGTGAGATACATTATTCATTGGTAGGTTTTATTCAGCATCGAAACACTCTGATCTCATGATCAGAGTGCCTTGGTCATTATCTGACAATAGCCATTATGATATGTATGACAAGTATGACATTGTCTATATGACAATAGACAATGGTCATTATCTGACAATAGCCAGAAACAAAGTTTTTGAGCATTGTAAAGTAAGTAAATGTATTCTTTTTTCCTAGTTTAGCCATATATACTTTAGAGCAAAGATTTTAAGAGAAATGAGTTTATTGACACTCAATTTGGAAGAATTTTTTTTAACCTTACATTCTTCGTAATACTTTTTTCCAATTAGTACATATACTAAAATATGGGTCCAAGAAGTAAAAATAATACAAGTATATTTTCTTATGAGAACTTCAAAATATTTTATAGCATTGTGACAAAATAAATGCAATGATAAAGAGATGAATACTTATCAGTTGAATTATTTATAGCTTAAATCTCAAATTTATGTATGTTCCGGCTGGTCTTTGAGTTTTACGAAATCTATAGATTTAATATAGAAAAATTTTTAATAAACATTTGAATTTTGGTCTGAAACCCATCCATGATAGTGATAATAGTATTCACTTGGGATTCTTCGTACACTAGACAAGTTTTTTAACTGAGAATTTTGACATAGACTGTTACACAATGTCTATCATGGATTCCCTCGCTATAGTTTCCACCTACTAATTCAAATTGCTACAGTTTAGTTTCTTCGGTGTGAAATAGCCCAGTAACTTCTATTAGGCCCATATTGTTAGGGGTGACGTTTATTGCCAAATATCCAAAGTAAGGGCTCTAAAGTTTTTCTTTCCGTTGGAATGACCCCTCTCTGTATTTCCTAAGACTATTGTCTCGATGCAATCACCACGGGGGAAAAAAACCCGACATCCACGATATGGCTAATATGGGTGTAAAGGTCATTTGTGATACAAATGAATTTTATATTTAGATTAAGGATGCAATTCTGGGTATATATTTGCACATTAGGGGGCTGGGGGTTTATGCTCTGTAAATATATAGGTTCTAAGAAATTTATGAATTTCTTAGAAAAACTGGACTAACAAGGAAAGAAGAAAAGGTAAAGGTCCCCCCCCTGCAAAATGTGTTTCATTAAGATTCCTTGAGTTCGCGGGTGCGTAACCTCCCGTAATTGAAGTGCAGACATATCTTCTTAGGCTCTCACCTTTTGATGGGGAACATTAAACGTAATAAATTTTATTATTTTTAGAATCAGCATAAACTACCAATTCTTTGATGGACTTTTTGGTATCAAAATTCTAGCTTTTGAAAAAACAACATTTCCAAAAAAGTTGAACTTGTTTTGATTAGTAAATTTAAACAAATTTAGTATTATTTAAATTCTATTAAAGACTCTTGGGAACCATACAGTCAAGGATTTTATATTTTTCAGAATAATTCCGGATTTTACTGCTAATAATTCATTTTGTTGCGTCAGATATGGATTTTCAGTGAAGAGCTAGTTTTTAAGAATTGTAAGAATTTTTTTTTAGTCAAAAGGAAAATATAAACAATTTCCTTAGTTTATTTTTTAATATATGCCTTTCTTTTAAGGATAGGTTAGCAAGTTATTGTTCTAGATGTAATACCTATATTTACATTTTCTTTATTACTTAGGTGACTAGATTCGATGGTGAACACGATGAGCCTTATTTGATTCTCTTCGAAGAAAAGAAGGATGAGGAGGTAAAATAAAACATTGGACAATGTTATTCAAGAAACCAAAATAACCGTGCTTCAAAGTTAATCAGCGTTAACTTTACGCTGTGCTCAATGAACAAAGGGCTGCAAGCTATGTTTTTTAAGCCCACATTTCTGATCTTAGAATAATAGTTACTAAATTTTATTACTATTAAATAGTTTAGTAATGCCGAAATGAAGATTATAAATCTACGGTAGTGCGTTAGAAAGAGATAGGGATTTAGAAAGAGGTAGGGATCAATGCAGACTGAGTGGCAGAGCGTCCAAACACAAATAGAGACGAGCCTTCCCACGTCACCGCCATCTATGGTCCATAACAAAGTGTTTGAAGTCTCAGACGACAAAATTATGTGATTTTTTTTTTTCAAACAGTTCGTGGTAACGAACTGTAATTAAGGAGCGACCTGGCTCAATACTAGCTAAAACTCTAAAAAACAGAATATTGAGATCAATAGTAGTATCAAAGTAATGGTATTTTTATGCTGATTTTAAATATATAAGCTATATCAAGTTTAGTAGTAATAGCTAAAAGATAACAAGATTTATAAAATTTTACTCATATTCGAAAAAAGAAAGAAAGACCCCCTAAAGTTCACAGAATTTTAACGAAAACACACCATCAGATTCAGTTTATTAAAGAACCTATGTTTAGAGTTTTCGAGCTCCTATCTGCAAAAATTTGGAATTTTGTACTTTTTGCCAGAAGAAAGATCACCGATGCGTGTTCATTTGTTTGTTTTTGTTTGTTTTACCCAGGGGTAATCATATCGATCTAGTGGGCCAAGAACATTAGGAGAGTTCTCATTCTAACGGAAATAAAAAGTTCAAGTGCCCTTTTTAAGTGACCAAAAAAAATGGACGGCGAGTAGACCCCCTCCCGCGCCAATTTTCTTTCGCAAAATCGTAAGATCAAAATTTTGATATTGTTATTTTGTTCAGCATAGTTGAAAGGCCTAATAACTATGTTTTTGGAGACAACTTGACCCCCCACAGTCCCTGAGGAAAGGTCCTTAAGTTATAAAATTAGCCCATTGTTTACGTATAATATTTATATAGTATTAATATTTTGGGAAGTTTGCATACATTTTATGGGTGGGGAGGGGAGGACGAATTTTTTCCTGGGGGGACTTTGCGCGGGAAGAATTTACTATGGAGAAGGAATTTTCCAGAGGATGAAATTTTCAGGGGAAATTTGCCAGAATTCCTATACGAAATTTCTTTATGTCTTACTTTCTCTTTACTGACTCAATTTTACGTGTGGAGGTGTTAAGCTTAATTTTACAGGGTAAATTTTCACCAGGATTGAATTGTCTAGAGGATATTTCCGTGGGGAGGGGAGATTTTTTCGCGGAGGTGGAGCCAGATTTCCAGGTATTATTTAAAAAACGATCAGAAATTAAATTTATAAAAATAAGTTTTTTCAACTGAGAGTAAGGAGTAACATCAAAAATTAAAACGAACAGAAATTATTACGTATTTGAGTGGTATCACCTCTCCTCAACACCTCGCTCTTTACGCTAAAGTTTGAACTTTGTCCCAATTCTTTAAGAGCGACTCCTAAAACACAACAGTCGTTTAATTAGAAGGATAACAAGCTCTTTTTAAAGTACTAAAAGACTTTAGCAGAAGGAGCAGGCCGTTGAAGAACGGCAAGACCCATCTTATGCGTAATAATTTCTGTTAGTTTCAATTTTTAATGTTGCTCCTTACTTTCATTTAAAAAAACTTGTTTTTTTTTATAAACAAACATGAATCAGCGACACTCTAACTTATATATATATTTTTGAATTTTTGTATTAGAGAAATCAAATTTATTAAATTGTAATTAAATATTCTAAGAAATTGGACGTAATCAAAAACTGTTATTCTGTTGCATTTATACGATTTTCTCATATATGTTTTCACTGAGGATAGAAATTATAAATGTTTGTTTAAAGTTTTAATGTCGCTCTTTACTTCATTCAGAATTTTGTTTTAATTGATAACTGTTTTCAAAAATTTCTCAGACATGTTTACACCAAGGATAGACGACCACCCATTACTAAATTGGGTTAAAAATTAAATTGGGTTTGAATATGCCAATTTAACTAAAAGCCAAAATATTGCAACTTTGTAACATTTGCATTGTTCTACTAACAGAAGTCATAATTGTGATTTGACGAGAAATTATAAATGTTTGTTTAAAGTTTCAATTTAACTCTACTTCTTTAAGATTTGTTTTTTATTTACTAATAACTGTCAATAACAGTTTTCTAAGCTGCATTAAGGGGGGAGGGGTCACGTTTGAGAAGAAATACATTCGCTTTCAGGTTTAATAAAATTGTGGAATTACAATTCAAATGTTGTAAATGCTAAAAGTGACGAAAGTAACTATTCAAATTAAATTTACATGTGCCGGAAACCCCAAAAACAAGTCGAAACCAGCGTGAAGAAGCCAGATGCGCAAAACTGATTAAAAGTTAGCAAAAGTTAGGTGCCTGAGAAAATTTGGCTGATTTTCGAAAAAAGGGGGAAAGACCCCCTAAAAGTTAAAGAACCTTAATGAAAATCACACCATCGTATTCCGCGTATCAGAGAACCGCACTGTAGAGGTTTCAAGCTCCCATCCACAAAAATGTGGAATTTTGCATTTTTTGCCAGAAAAAAGATCACGGGTGCGTGTTTATTTGTTTGTTTGTTTGTTTGTTTGTTGTTTTTTTTGTTTTTTTTTCGCAGGGGTGATCGTGTCGACCCAGTTGTCCTAGAATATCATGGGAGGGCTCATTGGAATGCAAATTAAAAGCTCTAGTGCCCTTTTTAAGTGACCAAAATAAATGGAGGGCAACTAGGCCCCCTCCTACGCTCATTTTTTCCCCAAAGTCACCTGATCAAAATTTTGAGATAGCCATTTTGTTCAGCATGTTCAAAAATATTATAACTATGTCCATTAGGATGACTTAATCCCCCGAAGTTCCCGGGGGAAGGGCTGAAAGTTATGGACTTTACCCAATGTTAACATATAGTATTGGTATTTGGAAGTATACAGACGTTTTCAAGGGAGATTTTTCCTGGTAGTGGGGGGGGGGGGTTGGTGGGTGGGGGTTATGTGGGAGGATCTTTCCATGAAGGAAGTTTTCATGGGGGAAGAGACATTGCTATGAAGGGGACGCCGGACGTCCCAGCATTATTTAAAAAAAGATCAGAAATTTAATATAAAAAAACAAGTATTTCAACTGCAACAGCAGCAACATCGAAACTTTACACAAACAGAAAATATTGAATATATAATTGGGTTCACCCCGTAGTCAATGCCTCGCTCTTTAAGCCAAAGATTTTTTAGTACTTTCATAAGAGCTATTTATTCTAATTAACGGCCTTTGTGATTAAGCGGTCATTTTTAAAGAATTGGAACAAAATTTGAACTTTCGCTTAAAGAGCAAGGTATTGACTAGGGGGCGAACCCCCTAATAAACGTATTAAAAATATATGAATATAGAAGTTCGTTATGTAAGTTAATTCGTAAGCTACGTATATTTATTACTAATAAAAACGTTCGTAAGTAAAATTAAACAAGTTTCAAGAAAGCCATTTAACTAAATAAAAGTAAATTAATATGAAAATTTTGTATTAATTATTCATGTACGGTGAGCCAAGATCAAAACCTGCATTTATTCAAAAACGTTCAAAAAATAAATACAAAAAACAAGTTTTTTTAACTGAAAGTAAGGAGCGACATTAAAACTTAAAACGGACAGAAATTATTCCGTATATGAAAGGAACTGTCCCCTCCTCAACGCCTCACTATTTACGCTAAAGTTTGACTCTGTCTCACAACTTTATTTTTTAAAAAAATAAAACACTTTAGCGTAAAGAGCGAGGCGTTGAGGAGGGGACAGTCCCTTTCATATACGGAATAATTTCTGTTCGTTTTAAGTTTTAATGTCGCTCCTTACTTTCAGTTTAAAAAACTTGTTTTTTTTATTTAATAAGGAAAAAAGGTTGTACCTCTTTAATCAGAAATTATTTTAAAAAAGAGTGTCAAATATTTTTTTTTAAATAATCATACGAAGAATAAGATACAGTCTAGCGCAAAATGCACACTTGAAGGATGTAACGCAAAACACAGGTTTAGTTCTAGATGCACTATTGACGAGATTATAACTACCACGGACATGACAATCACTTTTGATGTAGATCAAGTGGGAATAGCGTGTCATGATAAATCCAAGAGGGTCAAAATGGGTCAGAACTCTCGGGTGTTGCAAGGAAGAAAAAACAGGAGGAACTATGAAACAAAGGGTATGATTATGGTCGATTCCAACAAAACCAGCACAGTTTTTTAGAATCTAATAACAAAAAAAAAATGTTCATGTTGTTCTTTAGCTTAAATGTTCATCATAAGGCTCTGTCAGACCTTTTGAAATCTCTCAAAACTCAACTACATCCCTTCTTGGACATGGAGATCAAGATGAAAATATTTCAAGCGTCAACAACTATAGTTGAATCAACCAAAAAAAACCCAGCATTAATGGGTACGTCCAAAGACTGTCATGGCATCCATTTTGCATAGTATTTTTTTCAGAAAAGCCGATGGAACTGGCCATACAGGAATTAAGAATTAACCAGGACCTTGTGCTTCACTTGGATACAACGGGGGGGGGATAATACGTAAAATAGGGCCTAGCAATAAAAAAAATTCTTGTATGCATTAGTATCAGGAGGTGGAGAACCGAGCCTTCCTCCAGTTTCCTACTTTGATGCGGTAAGTGATACACATGATACGCAAGCCATTACGGTAATTTTAGAAGATTTTATCTGTCCGCTATACCGTAGAACAAAAAAAATTGTTCCTTTTATAGTAACAGATTTTTCTTTGGCCATTATGTATGCAGTTCTTCAGGCACTAAATAAAGATACGTTTGTAAACCTCTGCTTATCATTTGTATGCCTTTTATATTGGCAGATGTAATGGTTTACGTAAATTCCAAAGATAGACGATAAATGTTGGTACATTGTCTTTATTAAATAACGTGAGAATACACATAGAGAAAATAAGGTAGGACAAGAACAACTAGCTACGACGAAGGCGAACGATGGACTGCCTTTTGAAATGAACCAAGAATATAACGTTCCTGGAACGGAAGTTCCAGGCCTGGGAACGACCCCTTTCCCACGACTAGCTGTAGTCTCCAGAGCCCCCCCCCTGGAGCGCTATCGTTGACATATAAATGCCCAAATAACTAAGAAATGAGATACCCGGAAAAGCTTCTCGAATTGATGTTAAATACTTTACACGTTAATACAGTATCTGAGCTGGTGTTATGATGTGGTAAAAAAAGGTGTCAACATAAATAAAAAAACTAAGCTAATCATATGTGCGGCACATATGATATAATTTATTTATAGGCTCTGCGCTCTTGAGTACAAGGATTCTAAGACAACTGACTTCATAGTTTGTTCAGTGGCTATGATAATGCAACAAGAATCGTTGGAGTCGATAAAAGAATATTGGACCTGCTTAAGAGCACTTTTAACCGAAAAATATATTATAGATAAGGTAAAATCAAGAGCACTGGATCTATTAAAATCTGTAAGTGAACCTTCTAGCCTAAGGTTCCAACCAGATGCTGTCTCTTTAGACAAGACTATAGACGATTGTGAGTTTACTGGTAATTATGAGGCTGATGATGAAAATCCTTTTATATGATAAATCCTGATGATAGCTGATGAAATCCTGATGATAAAAATCCTGATGATGAAATCCTGATGATAAAAGCTGATGATAAATCCTTTTTTATATCTTTCTTTGCTTTTCATGATGAGTGCTCAGAGGATAATAGTAGGGACAAGGAATTAAACCGTTATTATAGTTTGAAAGTTTGTCATAGGCTAGAACAAATAATTATTAAACTCTGCCCCTTAACAACTGCAATAATGCTAAATGGTAGATTTACTAGGCATACAAATGCATCAGTAGAAAATTATTTCAAAATAATGAAAAGACAGGTTTACAAAGTTGGGCCAAGTCCCATGGACCCTGGTGAATTTGTGGATACGAGTTATATAAATGCTATACCCATGGTTTCAAATAGGATCGCTTTCCTGAATAACTATACCCCTATCTCTAAAATTACTAGCTGAAAAACGAATGTATATATTGATATGGAGCAACAAAAAGAGGAAGAAAAGGAAAAGCAATTCCCAAAAATGGATACTGTAAAAGAGGTCTGGAAGAAAAAAAGCAATAAAAAAATATAACTGGCCCCAAATATTATGACCCGTCCCCTAATCTTTGTCTTCCACCGGAATACATCATACCTGCTGAAAAATTGAATAGAAGAAACATAAAATTAGCTAAAAAAGTACTTTCGAAAAATAAAACAGTTGGACAACTTCCAAGACTTTAGCAGCGCGTATTCAAAGTATTCTTCGGGTCACAGCGATTCAATTGTTTTAGGAAGCGTGTCAGTGGGGGGAAGGAAAACAATTTGGCAAACATTTCAATAGGTGAACTGGCGTCAATAATAGGACAGGCTTGGCTAAGCGACGAGATTATGGAGGCCTGTATAATGAATAGAATAAAGGAAAGAAATCTAGGTCATGGTGTCGTTCTTCAAGGAGCACCGCTTGTAAACAAGATTTTATTACAACTCAAGGATCCAGGTTATTTGATTCCTGCCAAAATTTCGATTTATTTGGTTAACGAGTTTGGTGTGCACTGGACGCTTATTTTCATTGATAGTCTGAGCAGGAGTTACATTTTTTTTACCCTTTACAGGGTGAAGACAAATATTTGGGCTAATTTTCAAACGTTTTTCTTGATAGGTACTCCGATTAAAAAATTTAGCCCTTTAAATTCAAAAAACAAGAAGATGGTTTCAATTGTGGGCCGATGTGCCTTCAATTTACAGATTTTCTTTGCAACTCGATAGATTTGGAGTGAGAAGATCCCCCCAACGATCGCTACTTAAATTTCAGAGACAAAGAAAATATAATTGACAATTTGACAGATGACGAAAGTGGCAATACAATGCGAGCCCATATCTTTGCAGAAACTGCAAAAGCCATGGACGCATCCTTGACTAATATTTGCAGAATTTGTAGAATGTCACCTGTAATGTATCTGTCAAATTCTGATTTTTTTGATTCAGATGATAAAACAAATTGGACTGGATGTAATACAAATGGAGACCATTGGTTCCACAGGGATTGTTTCTTTAAAACGTTTAAAACCGTACAAGAGGGAAAATTAAACTTTCTAATTTGTAAAATATTATAGCTTTTGAAAGAGATAAATTCAACAGTCATGTAAATAATATTCAATTATATCTTTCCAAATGAAAAATAATGGATGATTTGAATCCAATACAAGAACTGAGTCAGATAAAACAGTTGAATCAAACGACCTTCATAGTTTTGCATAGCTTATAAATGTGTGAATAATAGTGCCAATTCGGCCCTAGACTCAATTTTGCTGAAGTACATAGGGCTAAATGTTGGATTGATAAATTAGTTTGGGTTTAAATACAACTACATACTGAAATTAGACTAATTGATTACTTTGGCTCAAGAAAATCGGCCTCTTCATTTGTTTACACTGAGTTATTTATTCTATACTTAAAAACTTAACTATAAAAGTTAATTACCAAAAAAATCTAAAAAAAAGGCTCATTAAAGGGAAGTTTTGGGTGCTCACCGTTGCACAAGTTTCGTATATATAAAATTCAGGGGTAAACCAAATATTCTCTTTTAATGTAAATTGAATGGTTTTGGGAAAAAATAAATTGTGACCAAGACTAAGAACAAAAAAATCTTTATGTTAGCAAAAATTAATTAACTATTGTATATTAAAACATTCGGGTCAAATAAAAAAAAAAAAAAAAAAATTAGTGCTAGAGGCCCATATTTTTTTCTTAATTAATTTTATTTATTTTTTTTTCTATGTTTAATTTAGACTACGTCGTATTTTAACCCAAAAATAGTGTATATAGAAAATGATCGGTATATATTATCAAAAACTAAAAGCGAGATTTAAGAAAATAAATTCAATTCTATGGTACTCTAAAGTCTTGAAAAAAGCAATATGTAATTGGTCGTTACACTTAAAAATAAGTAAAATTTGTATCTACAAGTCTGTGTTAGAAACTGGTATATTTTCATTTTTGTGTCATTTTGTGTTTTATATTCCTCGTTTATGTGGGTTTTTTTAAATATAAGCTTCGTCAAAACAAGTTGATTACCTTGAAAATTAATGGCGGATTTTATCATCCTCAAAGAAAATAAAATTGCTAGTTATTACACAGCTGAAAAACATGAAAAACAATTTGAAACAAGAGAACATTCATTGTCTATTATTATGTTTAGAGTTGCTTCAATTTTCCTCTTCTTTCTTCACTTTGTTAATGTAATTTTTATTTTACTTTTATCTTAGTTTAGCCAAAAAAATTAGGCAAAAGCAGCAAACTTGGGGAGAATCCTTTTAACATCATGTAGCAAGTTGTTGGTCATGCTGAAAACTCAATCGACAACTCTGTTTAATAATGTTCTTTGCTTCTGTTTATTTAACTTCATTTGCTTTATTGATGACTTTCAGAAATTTTTTGTTTATTAATGAAGACCAAAAGTGAATGATGAAAGATAGTTTAAGCAACCTTAAGTTTAGAAATATCGAAACTATAACTTCGTTGAGTGGAGGAGGTGCCGTAGCCACTCTCTCTAGTTAAATCTGTAAGAGTATATAATAAAAAAAAGATGCTACGTGGGAAAAGTTAAAAACTAAAATGACAGTAGTACCATCATTCGGCTTTTTTTTTTATTATAATTGAGTTGGGAGGGGACACTGAAATTATCTTTCCCCTGGTACTACCAATACTAGAAATGATTGTGCTTGAAACAACGTGGATGGCTTACACACTTCTCCGGAAACTAGTAAAATAAGTCAATAAATCACAATTTTTTATAGTCAGAATTGAGAGTATAGGTTGAAAAGCACAAAACACAAGTAAACATGGATTTTCAACACAACTTAATGTCGGCTGAAGTAGAGGTATATGCAAAAGCCTAGCATTCTAGTGAAAGGGTGACAGTAATCATATTTCAGGTTAATTTGACTTATTTTATGTATAATCATTTTTCTGACTTTCATGCCAACAAATCTTTTTTTGACCAATTTTTACTTCCTTTATTTTCCTACTTTCAGGCATCTTTTGCTGCATAAGGCCATTGAAAATCCTCTGTTAAGGAATTCATAAATATCCACTGAAACAAGCAATTAATGAGGAGCAAAGAGAATTCATCTAAGTCCAACATATTCAAAGCAAAAGTTGAAGAAAAAAATGAAGACGAATGCTTTGCTATTGTTCAAGCTTCATGAAGGCTGATAATTGAACTTAAGCCATTTATGTTTTGTGAATAAATCATGACGAAGTTTTTTCATTTTTCTAGATTTTTTGTCATAATAAACGATTCCTTTAAGAACAAATTGTATTCGCTCCACAGTGAACTAGGAAATATAAGGAAAAATAAATTGTTAAATTAGAAAATCAGAAAGACATATAACAATGGAGAACAAATTGAATTATATGATAAATTTACGGGGCAATTATTTACTTGAGTTGTTGGTCTTCTTTGCTGGATATCAAGACCGTACCCAGAGGGGAAGGGAGTGGTCAGGGTGGTTTGACCCCCCCCCCCCAAATTTTTGTCTGACTCGTAAAAACGTAACAAAAATGGATATAAACAAATTTTGTATGCTTTTTTTTATGCGATCTTACTTCTTTTTTTGTATGCATCTAAGAGAAAACGACTAGAGTCATAATTACGCAACGACTCTCTCGAAAAATTATGGTTATTTCAACCTGGAGAAAGGGTCGTTGATTTTGAATGCGAAGTAATTTTATGAATCTTGAAGACTTTAGCAAGAGCAAGAGTTGGGGAGGGGGTAGACCCCATCCTCACTATTTTAAGGTTTAATTTTGTTCCCAACTTTCCCTTCAAAAAATGATTTTTATTTAAGACTTATCTATAATTCTTTGCTAAATTAA